>NW_020356284.1:0-75851 GCF_002211085.1 Panicum hallii
AAGGAGACGGGATAAGCTCTGTGTGACTTATGCCCGGTTAAACCTCAGTGTTAGGTCGAATGACCCCTTGATAGATCCCGTGGTGGCTAATCAGGTCTAGCTAAGGTGGGTAATGGCTTTGATGGGATCTGCACCGGCACTAAGGTGTTCGTGCTGTGGTACCCCACCTGTGGGTAAAGTTGCACACCTCTGCAGAGTTAAAAATCTATTCGAATAGCCGTGCCCACGGTACTGGGCAAGTTACGGTGTGGTCACATAACTAGTGTTTATCTTGGGAATGGATGGGCTAGTGTGAGTTGTTTGGAAAAGTGTCCGGCAGTTGTGCCGTGTGCTACGGCGGACGGGGAGTCCGGTAGCAGTTTAAAACTGGGATCCTGTGTGGATCAACATCGTGTGCTTCTTGGTATTGGAAAAACTTGTTTTGAAAAGTGTTTTCAAAATGAACCCTTGCATATAACTGAGTTTTCCGCAAATAAACCCTAACCGTATCCTTGGATTGCCCTTTGCATTAATTCCTGTATTACCCCCCTCCGTGGGTGTGATTGGACTTGCTGAGTACGTTTGTACTCACTCCATTCCTATTTTTACAGTGGAAGACCCAGACTACGTCCCCGAAGACAACGAGTAGGGTTTCGTCCTGCACCCAGTCTTGCCTATGGTTGAGGCCACCGTTGGATTCCGCATGGCGCAAGACTCTGATGATCCTTTGTTCGTAGCTAGTGTAGTTGTGTGGGTTCTGGTTGTAATCCTCGCGATAGTGGCGCTTCACTGCCCATTACCGCGTAGAGTTGTACGGTGATGTACCATCTGATGTAATAAAAGTGTTATCAGCCTCCTGGGACTGATAAAGTGACACTTTTAAGTCTTCCCTGATGGGGGGGACGCTTCAGGTGGTATCAGAGCCGTAGGCTGGCCGTAGGACGTAACCCTAGGAGCGAGACCCCTTTTCAGACCCTAGAACTTATCCTGGTTTAGATATTTTTTTTTATGCATAAGCACTCACCACTGGTCTTGCCTTGTTCCAGATGGCTGGCAATGGATGGGTTAGCGGAATCTGCCACGCAGAGCCCGGCCTCCCCAAGTTACTATTGCTCAGCCTGGAACGCGTCGGGGTCATGGAATCACCGGAGTATGCCTACCGTGAGTACATCGCCGGAGGCACCCTTCGGTGCGACATGATGGTTTTGTAGAGAGAAGCACCCGCTACCCTGAGGTGGACCCTTGGTTCATCTCCACAAAGGGCTTCCGATTCCCTGACACCTACCGAAAGGCCGCCCGTAAAGCCCTACGCCGACTGCGCGTGCTCTATAGGCACCACCTCCAGCGGACCCCTATGGGATTTTTCCCACCCGCTGAAAGAAGTGGACGCACTTGGATTGCCCGGATGAGGGGACTTGGACGAGAAGAAGAAGATTTAGAAGATGCGGTCTCCCACCTATCCATCTACCTTACTGGCTTGGATGCACTTTGCCGCGAACAGTCGGCGCAACTGAAGAAGCTAATCCATGGGGTTGAAAAATTAACCCAGGAGCTGGAGGAACAACGGACAAGAGCCGCAAACGCCGAGTATTCCTTAGCCGCCCTCCAAGCCCAGATGCAAGAATACGAGAACCGCAACGGGATAGGTGGATGGATCGAAGAAGAAGAAGAAGAACCCATGGAGACCCATTGGGACAAGGGTACCCAGACCGAAAACGAGATGGATCGGTTCCTTCCGATAAAGAAGCGCTCTATCAGGACCGAGGAGGAATCCCCATGATAGGATTAGCACCCCTAGCAAAAACCCTACCACGTATCCATGAAACTGTACCACCCTTTTGTAATAATAAATATCATCTACTCGCTTTTGCACCTGTACCATGTTGTTTACCCTACCTCTGTTTCAGATGGCTGAGGAAGGATGGACCCAGGGCGATTGCCAAGCTGCACCTGGATTCCCCAGCCTCTTGATCAACACCCTCGAAGACCTTGGCGTTACGGAGCGCCCAAGGTACTACAGCCGAGAGTACGAGCACCATGGTACCCTCCGCTGCAGGGTGATCCTGGTCATCGCCAGGAGCAACCGCTACCCCGACATCCAGCCCTGGCGGGCGACCGCCACAGGGTTTAGGCACCAAGACACCTACCCCTTGGCCATCAGAAAAGCACTCCGTTACTTGTGCCGGATTTTTGAAGAACACCTCGCCCCTACACCAGCGAAGTTCTTCCCGCCGGCCATCAGAACCCCCAGTCTGGGAAGCACGCATGAGGAACCTGGAGCGACGTCGCCACGAAGAAGGCCCCCTGTACCAAGTAGCGACTTACCTAGCCGCCCTGGACCAACTCTTTGACGAGCAAGCCAACCTTCTGAGGGAGCAGACTCACCGAGCCGAGCAAGCAGAGCTCGCGGTAAGGATACAAACAGATCCGAGCCGCCCATGCCGAGGCGAGAGCCGCAGCCGCGGTCAGTAGCGAAGCTGTCGCCCAAGAAAGCCTTAGACAGGCCCGAGACCGGCGTATGCAAGATTGGACCCAAAGTGGAACACCAGTCCCGGCGATAGGGGAAGACCACGTCTTACTCGGGACGCCCGTCATAGGGTGGGGATCACTCTTCGGGAGCGCACGAGCCCCACCCGAGAACCCGGAAAGCTCTGCTGCCGCCGACGAAGGGGATGCTGCGATACAACCCCTGACCGATGGGAACCCAGAAGACGGCGAACGAGAACCTCTCACCCTATCCGCCCCGGAAAAAGACGCACCACGCAAGTAGAATGGTCGACGCCGTCCCAGTGATGCCCCGCCTTTCTGTTTAAGACGTGCCCTTTTTGCAAGACCCTGGCCGAGTAGCACGAGACTTAGTCGTACCCCTAAAGTTGTACCCTCCCTGCTTAATAAAATAGTTGGTGCTTGTTGCTTGTGATGTCGTGTGCTGATGAGTTGTTGTACTGCTTAATTATATAGATATCGGCAGAAGGTAGATTCTGCCCTATATATATATATACGAATTAAGCAACTTAAAACATCACGTAACCGTAACCCTAATTTACCCAATCAACAGGTGACTCCCCGGAACATCGCGAGGGCCTCCCGTGGCCGGAACCCCGTAGCGCTAGTGTCGGAGCACAACCCGTTGAACAAGATCTTCCCCAAGAAGAGCAAGAAGTAAGCCAGAACCGAAGGGGAAGTCAAGAAGGGGAACAACTACCGCCACCTCCACCCCTCGGAGACCTGGCGCAGATCATCCACAACCAAACTCTCATACTGGAAACCCTGGCGAATGCCCTCATTAACCGGCAGCCACGAGGGCAGAACATGAACGACAAGCTGACAGCCTTTCTAAGGACCAAGCCACCAACCTTCGCCGGATCTTGCAACCCGTTGGATGCTGACGACTGGTTGCGAGTAATTCAGAGGAAGCTCGAACCATTCGAATGCCAGGACCGGGATAAAGTCCTTCTGGCAGCCCACCAGCTCACCGGAACGGCATTATCCTGGTGGGAAAACTATTGTGCTGCAGCCGAAGATGCCTCCACCATCACCTGGGGAGAATTTGTAAGGGAGTTCCGCCGCTACCACATCCCTTCAGCCACTATGAAGCGCAAGGCGGATGAATTCCGCGCACTACAACAAGGGAATATGACGGTGGAAGAATACACCCACCGGTTCATAGAATTGGCCCGATATGCGCCGGAAGAGGTGAATGACGACGATAAAAAGCAAGACATGTTCAAGAAAGGGTTAAGCCCAGAGCTCCGGACCTTGCTTACTCCCCAGATCTATCCGGACTTCAACACCCTAATGAACAAGGCCATCCTCACGGAAAGGGCCAAGGCCGAAGAAAGAAAGGACAACAAACGCAAGTTCTTGGAAAGTAGGGCTCGCCAACAAGACCGTTTCCAGAAGCCGAGAAATTCCAGCTATACTGCACCAGGAACTCAGGCCCCAATGCAGTATAGAACCCAGTCCCAGGTGACAGGATCACAGGCCCCGCCTAGAAGCCAGAATACCTCGAGGGCCCCGCAAAGCAATGCAAGTCAGGCCACCCCCGACAACAACAATGTTAGAGCTTGTTTCAACTGCCGAGAGACAGGGCATTTCATCGCCAATTGCCCCTACGCCAAGAATAAGCCGGCAACGTCGACCTTCTCCAACACAGTGAATGGGCCCAGACCAGCCCTGACCGGTGCCAACCGAGTGCCTGTCCGCAACAACGACAACAGCCAGCAGGTGAAACAGCAATCTTTTGGACGAGCCCGCGTCAATCACATCGACGCGCAGGAGGCTCAAGAAGCTCAGGGCGTAGTGCTCGGTGAGTACTTAGTCAACTCAGCTCTGGCGACAGTATTATTTGATTCTGGAGCATCGCACTCGTTTATATCCTCAAGCTATGTGGAGAAACACAAAATACCTACAGTACTACTAAAAACACCCCTATTAACCCGGACGCCTGGAGGCGACATAAATTGTCAATTAGGTTGTTCCCGGGTAAGAATCAATTTAAGTGGGGTAGACTTCCTAGCAGATTTGGTAGTACTTAGGCCTGGGGGAATAGACGTAATCCTTGGGATGGATTGGTTAAGCCGACACAATGGTCTCATAGGCTGCACCGACAAAGTGGTACACCTAACAAACCACGAAGGAGTACAAGTGATCTGCCGAACCCGAGATAGTAAGTTTGATCCAATGGTATTTAGCATGGAAGCCAAGCCCTTAGAAGGAGTCCCGGTAGTAAACGAATACCCAGATGTGTTCCCCGAAGAGCTTCCCGGTATGCCGCCAGATAGGGATATAGAGTTCGTCATAGACCTTATCCCCGGAACATCTCCGATAGCCAAGAGACCCTATAGGATGGCAGCCTCGGAATTGACAGAATTAAAGAAGCAACTGGAGGAATTGCAGAGGATTGGCTTCATCAGACCAAGCTCGTCGCCTTGGGGAGCCCCAGTCCTGTTTGTCAAAAAGAAAGATGGGAGTATGAGGATGTGTGTGGATTATCGGGCACTGAATGAAGTTACCATTAAGAACAAGTACCCTCTTCCCAGGATTGATGACCTGTTCGATCAGCTAAAGGGAGCCAAGTACTTTTCCAAGATCGATCTAAGGTCAGGATACTTCCAGCTCAAAATTAGAGAAAGCGACATCCCTAAAACAGCTTTTGTCACCCGCTACGGGCAGTTTGAGTTCACCGTAATGTCCTTCGGACTAACCAATGCACCTGCTTACTTTATGAACCTCATGAACAAGGTGTTTATGGACGAGCTGGATAAGTTTGTCGTGGTCTTTATCGACGACATACTTATCTACTCTAGGAGTATTCAGGAACACGAGCAACATCTGCGGGTAGTGTTGGAAAAGCTGAGGGTACATAGGTTATATGCCAAGTTCAGCAAGTGCGACTTCTGGCTGGAGAAAGTAGCTTTTCTTGGTCACATTCTGACTGCGGAAGGCGTAGCAGTGGACCCAGAGAAGGTCGAAGCCGTTTCCAATTGGCAGCAACCAACTAACGTTAGTGAAATCAGGAGCTTCCTTGGTTTAGCCGGGTACTATCGGAGATTTATCGAGGGATTCTCTAAGATAGCCCGACCCATGACGGAACTTCTCAAGAAGGAGAAAAAGTTCGCTTGGACAGAATCCTGTGAAAAGAGTTTTCAAGAATTGAAGCGAAGACTGACAACCGCCCCAGTGCTGACCCTACCGGACATTCATCGGGACTTTGTCATTTATTGTGACGCGTCCCGACAAGGTTTAGGGTGCGTACTGATGCAAGACGGGAAAGTCGTTGCATATGCCTCCCGCCAACTCAGGACTCATGAGCAGAACTATCCGACCCACGATTTGGAACTAGCAGCCGTAGTGCATGCCCTTAAGATTTGGAGACACTACCTAATTGGAAATAAGTGTGAGGTTTACACCGACCACAAGAGTTTGAAGTATATATTCACCCAACCGGATTTAAACCTAAGGCAAAGAAGATGGTTGGAGCTGGTCAAGGATTACGACTTGGAAATTCAGTATCACCCCGGGAAAGCCAACGTTGTAGCTGATGCCTTGAGTCGAAAGTCCCACGGGCCCACGAATGACCATCTGCGAGAGGAAATGGCACAATTAAATGTGCACATTATACCCCGAGGTTCCAGCCAAGTGCTAAACGTCCAATCCACATTAGAGGATAAGATTAGAGAAGCCCAAAGCTCGGATCAAGAGTTAGTAAAAATTCGCAAACAAACCGGAGAAAACAAAGCACCGGGTTTCAGAGTGGACGATAAGGGAACATTATGGTACGAGGATAGAATTTGTGTACCCCAGAATGGAGACTTCCGGCAGATAATTATGGACGAAGCACATAACTCGGCCTACTCCATCCACCCAGGATCCACCAAAATGTATATGGATATAAGGCAGAAATATTGGTGGAATGGAATGAAAGCGGATATTGCACGATTTGTGGCACATTGTGATACCTGCCAAAGGATCAAAGCCGAACATCAAAAGCCAGCAGGATTATTGCAACCCTTGCCCATCCCGATCTGGAAATGGGATGAAATAGGAATGGACTTCGTAGTAGGCCTACCCAGAACACAGAAGGGACATGATTCCATATGGGTAATAGTGGATCGACTCACTAAATCGGCACATTTCATACCCGTAAGAACCACTTATGGTGGAGAAAAGCTGGCAAAACTTTACGTGGAAAACATAGTGAAGTTACATGGAATGCCCAGCAGAATCGTCTCGGATAGAGGGACCCAATTTACATCTAGGTTTTGGAAAAGCCTACATAAAGCCATGGGCACTAAGTTAGATTTTAGCTCCGCATACCACCCACAGACGGATGGTCAAACCGAAAGGGTAAATCAGATCATGGAAGATATGCTGAGAGCATGTGTACTAACCTATGGGAATGATTGGGAACAGAGTCTGCCCTACGCGGAATTCTCGTACAATAATAGTTACCAAGCCAGCCTGGGTATGTCACCATTCGAAGCCCTCTACGGAAGAAAGTGCAAAACTCCCTTAATGTGGTCGGAAGTTGGAGAACATGCCCTAGAAGGACCCGACTTCATAAAAGAAGCAGAAGAAAAAGTAGCGGAGATCCGCAAGAAACTGAAAGCAGCCCAGTCCCGACAAAAGAGCTATGCAGACAGGAAGAGGCGGGAGCTAAGCTTCAATCCGGGGGATTTTGTTTATCTCAAAGTCTCACCCATCCGAGGAACGCGAAGGTTTCAAGTACAAGGAAAATTGGCCCCCCGATACATTGGACCATATCAAGTTCTAAAGAAAGTCGGAGCCGTGGCGTACCGACTAGAGTTACCAGAAGAAATGTCAGATATACACCCAGTGTTCCATGTCTCGCAATTAAGAAGGTGTCTGAGAGTACCCGAGGGGGAACATGTGCTGGTGGAAACAATAGACCTGCAGCCGGATTTGCGATATCAGGAAGTGCCGGTCAAGATTCTAGACACTGTCACTAAGAGGACCAGAAACTCTGAGGTGCGGATATGCAGGGTTCAATGGAGCAGACACGGAATAGAAGAAGCAACCTGGGAACGCGAGGAAGCGCTAAAGAAGGAGTTTCCCCATCTATTTAGGAGCCAGCCGAATCTCGAGGACGAGATTCATTTAAGTGGGGTAGGTTTGTGACGCCCTGAAAATTCACTTAATAAAATCGTGCGCTAGAGTGATTCGTAAAAACGGTTCAACATCAAAACCCTAAACCGAACCGAAGTACTGATCCGTTCCGCATCGCCCACCCACGCGCGACCGTCCGCCGAGATTTACGCAGACGCGACTCCCCTCTTTTTCTTCCTCTCCTCGCGCGAATACCGCGCGCATGGCCGACCGGCCGCGACCGCTACCGCAATTAGCGCCGGCGCTTCTCGTGTCGCGCACGAATCCCCGCACGCGCGTGGCCGCGGTCGCCGCCGCGGCCGGCGCCGACGCATCTCTCCCCTCTCTCTCTCCTTTCTTTTCCCCCTTCCATTTCTTTTCTCCCTTTTCTCTTTCTCTTTCTCCCTTTTTCTTTTCTTTTTCCTTTTTCTCCCTTTCTTCCCTTCTCTCTTTTCCCTCTCCCTCTTCCCTTCCCGGTCTCCTCTGCCGCTCGCCCGCGCACCGCCCAGGCCGAGCGCCGCGCTGGCCCGGCCGTGCTGCCGCGTGCCCACCCCGCGTGCTCCGCGTGCCCGCGTACCGCGCTGACCGCCTCACCGCGCCACCCGTCGCCGCACGCCCGCCCGGGCCCGCGCCTCGCCGCGCCGCCCGCGCGCGCAAGGGCGCGTGCCGCGCCGCCCGTCGCTGGCGCCCTGCCCGACCGCGCGCACGCCGTCCCCTCCTGGCCGCTGTGGCCGCACAGCGCCCCGCCCTCGGTGCCCTCGCCGTTCGACGACGAACACAAGCCGCCGGGGCACCATTAATGGCGCCCCGTGCAGCCGCCGGCCGCCACCCTCCCCCGGGGGCCCCCTTCTCCGCCGCCCTCTCCCTATAAAACCCCCCACCACCGCGCAGCCGCCTCCCCACGGCCTCCACCGCCACCTGCAGCTCCTCCCCAAGCCCACAGAGCCGCCGCCACCATAGCCTCCCCTGCCGCCCGCCGCCCACCGTGGGGGCATCCCCTCGCTCCACCTCGGCCCGAGGTAAGGCCGGGGATGGGTTCCCCGCGCCCCCCTCCCGCTTTTCCCTCACTCCCGGGCCGCCGCCGTGCCCCGGCCGGCCGGGTCAGGCCACCGCCGGCGCCCCCTATCCATCCTCTGTTTCTGTCACGGGGGAGGAGAGGAGGAAGAAACCATTTTGCCCAAAACCCCCTGCTGTTTTCTGTTTTCCAAAGAAACCCCTCCTCTAAGAGTACCCTTATCCGTTCCCGTTTTACAAATGAAACCTCGTCTGTCTTGTATTCCAATTCAAACCCTCCAATGCATACATCTAGATATACTTGACAACCTTTTAGCATGCCTAGAATATTTTTAAGATTCGCAGATAGATCCCTACTCTTTTCCGATATTTACGAACAAGCCCTCGAACCCCCGTTTGAGCCCGGAAACCACCGTTAGCGCGTCATTTTATGTGCGAAACGACCTCCGATTGACCCGAAACTTTACCACACCCTTTCTAGTATAGTTTTAGCCATGCCATTAAGATACCACCTAGAGATACCACCCCTAACTCCGTAACTAAATTATTTCCGATTCAAGCCTATCGGTAAAAGCTTTTAATTCTTTCGCTTGATTGGGTGTCTGTTTGTTTGCGTCATAGGACACGGAGTGAACGACGAGGTTCCCGACCGCGACCAAGCAACTGAGGACCAGTACTGCGACCCCGAACCCGAAGGACAGTACGTCGATCAGGACTTCCCGCAAGGGTTTGACGATGGCAAGTTCAATTCCGCCCTTTGATGCATATTTTGTCCTAGTTTTTATAAACACAACCCAATGGCCTGTTTTATAAAATTGCATTGTTTTGTGTGCTGGAAACCCGGTAGGATAGCCACCCTTGCTTGAAATAACCATACCTTGGCTGCCTGATTTATAAAGGAAATGCGTGTGTGTGGGAAGGGATACAATGTGGTTTTGAAAAGCGAGTTAGATGAGATGGATGGCATTTCTGTGTGAATTGCCGCTGGTGTGCTCGTACCTGTGTGGTTGAGCGTGGATGGGAGATATCCATCTTGTCACCCCTAAGGACCGAGTTGATGTGACATCTCACCTAGCTTCTCGTAGTGCGAACCACTTGACCGTTGTATGGGCAACGGCTTGGCCTAACCCCACTAGTTAGTCTGATAGCCATCAGGAGAGCTGGGAGCAACGGGTGATCAAGGAGACGGGATAAGCTCTGTGTGACTTATGCCCCGGTTAAACCTCAGTGTTAGGTCGAATGACCCCTTGATAGATCCCGTGGTGGCTAATCAGGTCTAGCTAAGGTGGGTAATGGCTTTGATGGGATCTGCACCGGCACTAAGGTGTTCGTGCTGTGGTACCCCACCTGTGGGTAAAGTTGCACACCTCTGCAGAGTTAAAAATCTATTCGAATAGCCGTGCCCACGGTACTGGGCAAGTTACGGTGTGGTCACATAACTAGTGTTTATCTTGGGAATGGATGGGCTAGTGTGAGTTGTTTGGAAAAGTGTCCGGCAGTTGTGCCGTGTGCTACGGCGGACGGGGAGTCCGGTAGCAGTTTAAAACTGGGATCCTGTGTGGATCAACATCGTGTGCTTCTTGGTATTGGAAAAACTTGTTTTGAAAAGTGTTTTCAAAATGAACCCTTGCATATAACTGAGTTTTCCGCAAATAAACCCTAACCGTATCCTTGGATTGCCCTTTGCATTAATTCCTGTATTACCCCCCCTCCGTGGGTGTGATTGGACTTGCTGAGTACGTTTGTACTCACTCCATTCCTATTTTTACAGTGGAAGACCCAGACTACGTCCCCGAAGACAACGAGTAGGGTTTCGTCCTGCACCCAGTCTTGCCTATGGTTGAGGCCACCGTTGGATTCCGCATGGCGCAAGACTCTGATGATCCTTTGTTCGTAGCTAGTGTAGTTGTGTGGGTTCTGGTTGTAATCCTCGCGATAGTGGCGCTTCACTGCCCATTACCGCGTAGAGTTGTACGGTGATGTACCATCTGATGTAATAAAAGTGTTATCAGCCTCCTGGGACTGATAAAGTGACACTTTTAAGTCTTCCCTGATGGGGGGGGACGCTTCAACCTTCCAGCTTATGACTTTCAGGAATTGTTCCGAGGTCTCGCTCCGCTTCACCAGGATCTGTTGTGGCAAACAAACCTATAGGTTGTCCTACAACTTCCTCGGGGTGTTGACTGCAAAAAGCATAAATGGCTTCTAGGGCCGCTGCTTCAATGGCATCCATAATTCTGTAGCCCGTCGTACTGATCTCAATAGGCTGCCATTGTGAACGGAAAGGATGCTGAGGTATACTCATCCTGACATAGGCCCTATGGATTCCGTCTTCCACATGTTCAACAGCGTCGTACTGAGGGGGTTCTGTATAATGGAAAGCCTGCAAAGATTCCCATAGCAAGCGTGGAAAACCCTCCCAGTGAAGGGCATTAGTGTGGAGATGCCCTTCCGGATCCCAGAAAACATTGGAAGGTACTGCCATCTGCGACCAGGATGCAAATGGTAAAACTCGTTATCTTGTTAGGAGAATACAAGATAAACAGATCAAGATATCCAATTCTGTTAACAGCAAAGGCTGGAAATCAGATGGAAAACTAAGATCTCATATAAGATACCCAACCTAAAACTATCCTTAGCTCTTCATTAACCCATTCCAAATACACATAACATGTCCATCATATATGAAATTCTTTTATTGAGAAAAGATGCATGCACGCGCTACTCGTCCTCACAACCAAAACAACTGCCGAATATTTCGGACTTACGTAGTTAATTTCGGTGGCATAACCATACGTCTCTCACTATATATAACTAGTCGGTAAACCCTACGCGTCCTAATAGCGTAAACGTGGTTAGTGTACCTGCAGAAAAATACACATATATATATAAATTTCATAAACCTTTCATGGCAGCACGACATGAAAGCGTCCCCAATCATTACTGCTCACTATAGAAACAGCATCTGTACAATTACCGCCGTACAGACAACGTTAACATACGTTATCGAAACAACGTATTCACGGGGGGTACCGCAAAATGCGGGGGTATGAACAGCGATCGCCATACCCTGCGCCGAACCATATACTCCCAATATAATCAACCTAAGTTGGTATATTGGCAGCATCTCAAGTAGGCCACTGCTTGAGAAACAGCGTTCGGTTCGCATCACCGACGGGAAGGCCAAGCTCTCTCAGTTGGCTGAGGATCCTTACCTTCTTACCTCCGTACGTAGATGTCATTACAGGAAGTAAGGTTGGATTGTGCAGGAATTTAAGTTTTGACGGAAAGTAGTGCTGCAAGTCAGAACTATCTATACATATATAGATACTATTAGCCACCTGATATTTTCCCATATAAACCCTTAGGGCTTTACGTTCTAATCACCAACCTTAACGGATCCAACGTACTTTGTAATTTCATTTGTTGGCAAACTTTTATCCAGAAAACACCTTTTAAGAGCTATTCTAGATGTAAAGATAAACCTACAGCTCTGATACCAGCTGTGGCAGAACCGCTCGAATTATTCCGGCTCAAGTGCGCTATTGATCGCCGTACAACTGCAATCGGCTTAACGCACTTCAAACGGAACAATCCTTTGGTCTGTCGGGTCTCCGCCCGATGCAACCACGGTTCAGCAGGATCGAAGTAGGTTTACCTCGCACGAAGGCGAGTTCCCATCACAGAATAGCTCATCAACTTTAATTTACAACCATATATATATACATTATTACAAGATGAGTTCAAGAGAAGTAAATTTATACAACCATGTTCAAACTGACAAGCGTAACAGCTTGTCTAAACTCACAGCGGAAGGAAAAGTTTTACGCGACTACACACGTCGCGAAAGTAAACGCCAAGCTTAGCCCAGGGCTTGGTGTCACTCCGGAGGGTCAGTGCCGGCCGGGGACGGGTCCCACTCCACGGACCAGCCAAAAGGAACGGACGTTGGCCACACAAAGTTGTCCGTGGGATTCTCAAAGGTTATACCTGAAAAGACATTAGCAAGGCTGAGTATTCTAATACTCAGCAAGGCTTACCCGGGGCTGGGTATACTTAGCCCGTAACTAGACCCATGCAGGCTTTGTAAGGCTCTGGGTTTATTTTCAGCTGAAAAGTAACAAAGAGTATGTACTATTTTCAAGTTTTAGCTTTCAACTTCTAGTTGAGTAATTATTCTAGATTAGCACCTACACTAAGCAAGCAAGGTAGTGTTTATCATTCAACAAGATTATCTACCATTAGTTCCACTTCTTACTCAATGTGGCAGAAGGGATAAGCAGTCTCAATCCTCGTGAGAGGCGGACGATTCGAATCGGATTTAACCTTGCAAGGTAAACCTAACTCACACGCTCGGAATACCAACAGGGCGTTCCAAGCAACCGTTTCCCTCATATTCTGGGTTGTGGATCAGGGCCACCACAAGCGACTGCAGGACCGTACGCACACCCAATGTGTACAGGACATACGTCTGTAGCGCGACTACAAAACCCGTATTCCTGTCTGCCTTGCAGAACGTACTCCCACACGTCGGTGCGTGTAAACATAAAATAAAAGTCGAGTGGTGGAAGCGCGTCCACTTGCCGGGCCAATCGGGTACTAGGTTTACCGCTTACCATATTTCACGGCATGTGGCTAGTACTTTCAAAAACTTAGCCACCACTACCACATGGATCGACCTTATCAACTTTTAACAAAACAGACAGGGTAAAACTTCAGGTCATGATGCAGCACATGACCCTGTCCGTCATCCTTATAGTGATTGCAGAAATGTAAACATGCAACTCCTATATCGCGCGAGTGACAGGAAATCACTCGACTTCTACCGGTCCTATTAGCGGAGCACCTATCCGATAAGGACTCGGGAGCATTACATTGGATTCCTAGGATTCATGCATCTAGGGTTTCATTACAACTCCTAGACTTAATGCAAGATATAATATAATAGACATAGATTGCAGTGCAAATAAAGTAGTGGGATATGTCCGGGGCTTGCCTTCTTGGGTGGAGGTGGGGACAGGAGAGTCAGAGACTTCCGAACTCGGGTTCGGAGCTTCAGTTAACCCTTCGACGACTTGTGCTGGATCTTCTGGAAAGCCTTGGTCTTGCCCTAAGACCAGTTCGTAATCCCCATCGTCGAGTACCGTTGATTCTATATGAGATGCAATAAAGTAAATAAGGTGAAATTTAAATTTAGAATTTCACGTTTCAAATATTATAACTTATCCAATTAACACACAAACATGCATAGAATAAAGAGGGTTTAGATTTGAAACACTATTTATAAAGATATGGTAGAATTTTATTGTAATATAAATTAAATATTTGGATTAAATTTGAAATAAACTAAAATTTGAATTCAAGGTTACGCATAAGTCATTTCCTAATCTTAGGTTTAACAAAGGGGATAAAAGTAAATTGTTTCACACTAAACTTTATTAACCAAAGTTATAGAATTTGAAATCTAGTTTCTAACAAAACTAGTTTTGCCATTTTAGGATTTTTCTGTGATTTGTTACAAATTTTACAAGACAGAAAAGACTCTCACATGAAATAACAAGTACCCCTTACAACCTAGTCCTAACATTTAGCAGAATACCCCCTGGAAGAAAAACAATCAAAGCAATCAAGTCCAGGGGCTATGGCCGGCGGGGAGGAGGCACATGTTCGGCCAAATTCCGGCCGGGGATGTCGCCGGCGGTGAGGGGAAAAGGGAGGGGGAGCATGAGGGGGCCTTGGGCTACCTGTGGGTGGTTTCGGGGGGGCTCGGGATGGCCGGAATCGGGCCGTCCACGGAGGGCCAGACCGGCGGCCGGAGGCGCACGGCGGCGAGATGATTCCGGCGAACGAAGGAGGGAGAGGGATGGCTGGGGAGGTTCTGTAAGGCACGGGGAAGCTCACGGTGTGGTCGATTTGGGGAGGAGAAGAACGGAGGAGGGAGTTCCACGGCGACCCGAGCCTCACGGCGGCGGCAATGGAGGAGCGGCAGGCTCTGTACGCGCGCGAGGTGTCCTGGGCGGTTCTTTTATAGCCAAACGGGGTGATGGCGGGCCACTGGTGCCGTAGGGCAGAAGAGAGGGGAGGGGATAAGGCTTGCCCGCGGGATTTGCGGCGGCGGCAGAAGCGGCGCCGGCGAGCAATGCTGACAGTGCGCAGGCCCGTGGCACACGGGCGGGGCGCCAGCAAAGGGGGGGGGGGTAAAGCGGTGGCCAAGCAGCAGGCAACGCGTGGATGGGGGAGAGCAGGGGAGATGGCCGGCGGTGAGCCAGGGGCGGCGCATTACGCCGGCAGCAGAAGAGCAGGGGAGGCAGAGCAGGGGGAGCAGAGGCGCCTGAGGAAGAAAGGGGATGAACTGATTTATGGACTGATCTGTAATTTCAGAGAAAGGCAGGGGCCTTACTGTAAAGGGCTTGCAACTTTTAAACCAATGCTCAAATGAAGATGGTCCAAAAAGCAAAAGTGCATGGTTTTTCAAACTCTACAACTTCTCTTTAAGGTTCATCTGCATTTGAGCAATAGTTTTGGAGATAAGATAGACTTAGTAATAATTTCATATTTTATGTAAATCCTTAAGTAAAATTACTTTTACACATATACCCTATGGTAATTTCATACATATTTTTGAAATTTAACCACTGATATCACTTTTTGCATACAAACCCTTAAGCTTTTAAACTCTTCCCCCATTTCCATCCATTTTGCATAAAAGGACCTTTAGCTTTTATTAATTACATAAACATCACTTCTTCCATGATATTGCATACATTAAATACACATTTGCCATAGTTTAAACATACAAGCATACCAAGACTTTAATGTGTGTCCAAGCTAAATACCTGAGTGTCACACTAACTACCGTTTACGGACGGTCTGATCTGACTACCGTTTACGGACGGTCCGATCTGTCCGAGGGGGTCCGGTCCACTGGATCTTGATCGGAGGGCTGGGATGGAAGAGGTACGCGGGATCTAATCCCGACCGCTGACTTCGGATCGGACGGCTCGGGTTGGGTCGGGGAGCACAGGCGGCGGCAGGAGATGCCGGCGATTCAGCCCGCGGCGGCGCGGCTCGGGAGCTCGCCGGAGACACGCGATCACGACTTCCCGGGGACGTTTCACGACGAGATCAAACCCAGGAGGTAGAGCACAACGCGGGGAACCTAGCTGGGCACTTGTGGAGGTGGATTCGAGCTCGGTTAGGGTGGAACGACGGCGAGAGCGGCTCGGCACGACAAACCACGCCGGCGTGACGATGGCGCACGGGTTCCGGCGCTACGGGTGGCTAAGAGCTACGGCAACCGGTGCAAGAGGTCCAGGGAGAGGGAGCGAAGCTCACCGAGGGGCTGTGGAGGCCGGGAATACGACGGAGGAAGGACGACGACGACGACCGGTGGCGGAAGGGCTCGGGCTCCCGCGGGGAGAGGTGTTGCCGAGGTTCTCCGGAGTACTGGTCACCGGGGATCGTTGCGTGGAGGTCCTGTGAAGGTGCAAAGAGGGTCAGCTTGGCCGGCGGCCTACTGGCGGCGACCAATTGCCCGGAGCGGCGTACGGCTTACCGGAAATTGAGCGGCGGAACTGGGCAGCGCAAGGGGCTCGGGCGGCTGGTATGCAGAGGCGATGGAGGGTGGTGCGGGCTCGGTTGTACTGGGGATCTTGGCGGCGGCTTAGGGCAGCTCGGGAGCGCGGCTACAGATAAGAAGGAGAGGGCCGGCAACCTCGGCGTGCGTACACCGATCCAACGGGTGCCGCGCATCCCGCGGGCAGTTGCCGCTCGAGCCTCATCCAAGCTCGGGTGACTTCCAGAGGGTTCTAGGCGGGGAGTAGAGCGGGGGAGTGGGCCCAGGGGGGAAGCAGCGGAGCGGGACCACGCCCAGAGACGGCGGCAGAACCGGCGGGGAGAAACAGGGGAGGCCGCGAGGGGGAGAAGAAGCGCCTGACCAGTGGGACCGGTCTGGCAGCAGGGGAAAGAGGGGGAACGGCCGTGGGGGCTGCTCGCGTGAGGGGGAAGCTGGCTCGGACTGGGCCGGGGGAGACGCTGCGGCTCAGGGGGAGAAGAGAGAAGAGAGGCGCGGGCTGAGGGGAAGCTGGACCGTGGCACGGCCCATGCGGGGAGAAGAGGGGAAGGACGTTGGGCTGGGCTGCCTGCTTTTACTCTTTTCCCTTTTCTTCTTCTTCTCTACACTCAACTAATTCAAACAAAACCAATTGAATTCAATTTACATTTTGAATTCAAACCTATAAACTCAGCACAAATAAAACAATGCTGCGGCATGAATGCACAAACACTTTAATCCTATGATAAATTTTAATTACTTGCGTTATAAAACTACCTTAAATGCGAGATAAATTAGAGGAAACTCCGGAAATTTTATTTGAGCCCAAAATAAATTCATTAAAATCTAAAGAAATTACCTCAGGGTGTTACACGCGTCCAACTGTTCCTGGCTCTGGAAGCGGTGCGGGAAAGGAAGCGAGGCCATGATGATTTTTGGGGTGGATTGCGGAGGAGCAAGGAAGAGAGAAGAGCCGGGCGCAAGGAAGCCGATCGCGAGAAGGGATGCGGAGACGAAGGAGCGCTATGGCGTCCGTTGTTGGCAAGAGCGAAAAGGTAGCCGTTCCCTTCGGCGCATACCTTTTATGCAAAAGGCTGCTCCCACCTTAGCGTCCTGCGGCGACCAAGGAGAAGTCGAGCGGTCGCCAGCGCCGCCTTCCCCTTCCCTCACACTCTATGACCAGTGGGCACGGGCCCACCAGTCATTGGCGTGGGTGCTGGAGGGTTGTGGGAAGGGCAGAATCCGAACCGCCCGAACTGCGCGACGGGCTCGAATAAGACAAGAATCTGAACCGTCTGACGCGCACGGTGCGCGCGGAGGACGGGCCCTCGGGGATCCCGCTACGGGCGAAAGGACATCCATGCCCTTGCCCGGCGGGAACGAGCTGTCCACCCGGCGCGGTGCTGGGATTTGGCCCCACCTGCGGGTTCATCCCTCTCCCGAGGTGGGCCGGGGGCCTCTGTCGGTACATACAAATAGGGGTACCTCCCGCTAGGGTGTCCAGGCCTTCAGCTTCCCATAATCCATACTCCTCCTCGCCTCTGGGCCACGTGGCATACGGCCTCCGGGCCTGATAGCTGGGACCGCGGTCTCCGGACCCTCCCCCGAGCTCCATGAGGCCCGGGGTCTCTGCACACCCAGGTGGGCGGGAGAGCTCTCGGGTAGCCCCTGCGGACCCGGCCTCCCTTGTGAGGTCCGGGGCCGCCACGTGTGATGACCGGACCATCACAGGCCAGCCCACTCCGACCGGCCTCGGGGGCCCCGGGCCCCCCTTCCCCCAGGAAGGGGTCCGGTGCCGCCATGTGTTGCCCAGCGGGAGGAGCGGGGCTGGCCCCGCCGCGTGCCTGCGGCCCGAGGCCCCTTGCGGGTCGCCTCCCCACCTACCAGCATTTAATGCGGTAGCTGAGTCGGGCGCGCCAAAGTCAAAAGGTGCGGCCTGCCACTGACACACGGGGCAGGTAAGCTGACACTATGGTAAGCCCGCCTGTTCTGAAGGCGGCGCGTCATATCACCGTGCATAGTGCGCGGACTGTGTACAGTCCCGTCACGGCGCTGCACGGGTGATGATGGTCTGTAATAGGCAAAGCCAAGGCGTGCGCTGTGACAGTGTACACGCATCGGGTCAGCGCTGCTTCGCCGCCTGACAGGAAGTCCCATCCTAACAGAGACAGCACGGCTTCACTGTTGGGCAACGCTGCCACCGGACACTATGCAAGACAAGGCTGTACACGGCCATATCCTGGCTGTGGATACGCACATCAACTTCTCGATCGAGAGGACTACGGAGAGGAGCTCGAGGAGAAGACCTCCTTGTCTCTCGTAGAACGGCCCCTGTTGGCCGGGCCCACCTGTCGGGGTCCCGCACAGTGTAAGCACTCCCCTTAAACTATAAAAGGGAGAGAGCACTCGTTAGAAGACAAGGTTCAGCAATCAGAAACACACACAAGCTTATGCTGCTTTCCATTCAGGCTCACGCAGCCAAAGTGGACGTAGGGTATTACGCTCCGGCGGCCCGAACCACTCTAAATCTTCGTGTCCTTCCTGCGTTCATCTGTCCACCGATCGAGTGCTCCTAAGTCTCCTCCAAATCCATCCTTAACTAGGATTAGGCGGGTGCTTTCCGCCACCCGGCTGGAGAATCCCTCCGACATTTGGCGCGCCAGGTAGGGGCTTAGGTTTGGTTTGCGCTCGGTCGACCTTCGCGACCTCAATGGCGCAGGAAAATGGTCACCATGACCTCCTGATCGGTGAAGAAGTGGCGTCCACGGCGCCACACGCCTCGTGCCATCCCGCCTCCAGAGTGGCCCCGCGTGCTGCTCCACCGTGTGCAGCGGAGCGGGCCTCTGTGGCCCAATCGGTGCTCCCACCGAGCGGGCCCCTCATGGCAGCCAGGAAGTTGCTCCGCAACCCCCCTGGCGAGGCAGCGTCGCCAGACGCGCACAGACAATGGCGTGACGACGTCGACCGTCTCCTCAACCTGGCACAGGCTTCCCCAGGCTCTGCGGGGGGGTCTGTTTCCAGGCAGCGCCGTCGCCAGGGCGGCGCATCCGGTTCCGTGCACTCACCATCCGTGAGGAGTGCACGGACCGAAGACCTCCGGGCGGAGCTCAACCGCAGGCATGCAGGAGAGGACGCCAGGGTCTCCATCGAGCGGGCGCGCAGCCGACGACTCAATATTGAGGGTCGGAACCTTGCGCCCGAGCTCGATGCGGCTGCGGCCAGGTCGCAGGGACTCCCCCAGGCGCCGGTGTCGGGTGTGGGCTGCGCAGCGCTCGAAGACCACCTCCGCGCAGTCGCCTGGCCGTCCAAGTTTCGGCCTAACCTGCCGGAAAAATCGACGACGCTCGACGACGGAGACTACGAGCTAGTCCTGGAACAAGACCAAGGGTTTTCTGAAGACCCGACAAACGTCGCCGAGAATCTAATTGAAGCTCCAAACTAGAGTTCGGAAATCTTTGACACTCCTGCCCCCAACCCCACTCAAGAAGGCAAGCCCCGATGCATACCCCAGTATTTCACTTTATTACAATTTTACGTATATACTATATAACTTGCATTACGTCTAGGAGTTGAAATAAAACCCTAGATGCATAAATCCTAGGAATCCAATGTATTGTACCCGAGTCCTTATCGCATAGATGCTCTGCTAATAGGACCGGCAGAAGTCGAGTGATTTCCTATCACTCACGCGATATAGGATTTGAATGCTTACTATTCTGCAATCACTATAAGGATGATGGACGGGGTCATATGCAGTGTCATAACTCAGAAGGTTACCCCGTCTGTGTTGATAAAAGTTGTTAAGGTCGTAGTATGTGGTAGTGGTGGCTAAGCGTTTGAAAGTACTAGCCACATGCCGTGAAATATGGTAAAGCGGTAAGCCTAGTACCTGAATGGCCCGGCAAATGGACATGTCTCCACCAGTCGATTATTTTAATTTCTGTTGTATACAAGCACCGACGTGTGGGAGTACGTTCTGCATAGCAGACAGGAGTACGTTCAAGTAGTCGCGCTACAGACGTATATCCCTCACAATTGGTGTGCGTACGGCCCTGCAGTCGCTTGTGGTGGCCCTGATCCATGACCCGGAATATGAGGGAAACAGTTGCTTCGGAATGATCTTTGGATGTTCCAAGCGTGTGAGTTAGGTTTACCTTGCAAGGGTGAAATTCGATTCAGAATCGTCCGTTTTCTTGCGGAGATTGAGACTGCTTATTCCTTCTACGATATAGAGTAAGAACTGTAACTATTGTTGAGATAATCCTGATGAATGCTAATCTCTACCTTGCTTGTCTAGTATAGGTGCTTACCTAGATTGGATAATCAAATTAGAATTTGAAAGCTAAAATTTGAAAGTAGATCATACTCTTTGTTGCTTTTCAGCTAAAATAAAATTCAGAACCATTTCAAGCCTTCATGAGTCTAATTACGGGCTAAGTATACCCAATCCCGGGTAAGCCTTGCTGAGTATTAGTATACTCAGTCTTGCTAGTCTATCTTTCAGGTATGACCTTCAAGAACCCCATGGATAGTTCTGCATGGCCAACTTCTGTTCCGTTTGGCTAGTCCGTGGAGTGGGATCCGTCCCCGGCTGGCAGTGACCCTCTTGAGTGACACCAAGCTTTGGGCTAAGTACGGTGTCAACCTTCGCGACGTGCGTAGTCGCGTGTTTATTTTCTTTCCGCTGTGAACCTGGGCAAGCTGTTAGCTTGTCGTTTTAAACACTGTTTGTATAAGTTTACATTAAATTTGAAAAAGGTTTGTAATAATATTTGCGTTTCTGTAAATTAAAAGTTGATGAGCTGTACTGTGATTGTAAACTCGCCTTCGTGCGAGGTAAATCTGCTTCGATCCTGTTGAATCATGATTGTATCGGGCGGAGACCCAACAGACCAATGGGTTGTTCCATTTGAAGTGCGTTGAGTTATTATCGGCTGTATAGCGATGACTAGTGCACTTGAGCCGGAATAATTCAAGCGGTTCTGCCACAGCTGGTATTAGAGCTGTAGGTTTACTTTTACAACTGCAGTAGCTCTTAAAAAGTGTTTTCAAGATAAAACTTTGCTAAACAAATGAATTTATGATGTGCGTTGGAACCAGGTTGTGCTTAGATCGTAAAGCCCTAGGGATTTATATGGGAATGATCAGGTGGCTATTAGTATATATATATATATGTATAGGATATAATTCTAACTTGCAGCAATACTTTCAGTCAGAACTTAAATTCATGCACAACCCAACTTTACTATCTGTAATGACACCTTCGGTGGTAAGGTAAGAAGGTAAGGATCCTCAGCTAACTGGGGAGTTAGCCTTCCCGTTGGTTATGCGAACCGAACGTTGTTTCTCAAGCAGTGGCCTACTTGAGATGCTGCCAATATACCAACTTAGGTTGGTTATATTGGGAGTATATGGTTCGGCGCAGGGTATGGCGATCGCTGTTCATACCCCCGCATTTTGCGGTATCCCCGTGAATACGTTGTTTAACGACGTATGATAATGTTGTCTGTACGGCGATAATGGTACAGATGCTGTTTCTGTAGTGAATAGTACTGTTTGGGGACGCTTTCATGTCGTGCTGCCATGAAAGGTTCATGTTATATATATGTGGTCTTTTGTAGGTACACTAACCACGGTTAAGAGGTTAAGACGGATAGGACTTATCGACTAGTTATCAGTGAGAGACGTATGGGTAATGCCACCGAAATTAACTACGTAAGTCCGAAGATATTCGGCAGTTGTTTTTGGTTGTGAGGTCGAATAGTACGTGCATGCATAATCCATCATCACATACACGAATGCAATGTATGTTTTGTTCTATTAAGGACGAATAGCGTGATGCTTATCTCTAGAATGGGTTAATAGGATTTTTGTAGTAGTCAAAGCGCTCTGATGTAAGATGTAAGGACCACCACTGTTTGCGTAGTAATCTAAACCTCGAGTTTTACCATCTTGCTCAATATCCTTACCTCTGAAATGAGTTGATTGAATGGAGCATATGAATTACATTTTTGTTTGGAAACTGTATATCATCTGAAAATTAGGAGTAAGGATATGGTCGATAATGGATATCTCCTCTGTTTCAGATGGTTGGAGCTACTCGCGGAACCCCGGAAGGTTTCCGGGCAGATCAGGCTAGCGGTTCCCAGCAACCGCCACCGCCACCTCCAAATCTAGCCGAGGTCATGGCCCGACAAACTGAACTCCTCAAACAGCTTGTGCAGGCTCAAATGGGCCAATATAATCACCAATCCCGAGACCGAGATGAACCCCCATCGGCTGGTTATCAAGACTTCCTCAGTACCCAACCTCCACTATTCCATAAGGCGGACGAGCCCCTTGACGCTGACGCTTGGCTTTGTACCATCGAATCCAAGTTCGCCTTATTGCCTGCCCTATGTTCAGATGAGAACAAGGCGCTCTTTGCAGCCCAACAACTCCGTGGCACTGCCCGCATCTGGTGGGATCATTACCATGCCATGCAGCCTGCTGGTCATGTCGTCACCTGGGACGAGTTTCGGACCGCTTTTCGAGCGCACCACATCCCCGAAGGACTCATTGAGCTCGCTCAATGAATTTCTAAATTTGACTCAGGGAACCCGCACCGTCCTGCAATATGCACAAGTCTTTAACCACTTGTGCCAGTACACGGGATATCATGCGGACAATGATGCCCGCAAACGAGATCGTTTTCACCGAGGCCTGAACACCAAACTTAAAGAACGACTGAATTTGGTAAGGGCCGATAATTTCAATGAATTGGTCAACATGGCCATCACTCAGGAAGATTGCATCTCAGCCCACAGAGCAGAAAAGAAAAGGAAGACACCCACAGGGCCTTCAGCTACACAACCGTCAAGGTATCGGTTGGTTCAGAACGCTGCTACCCAAGCACCGCCTCGAAGCAACTTGCCTGCAAATGGGTAGCCAGACCACCCCAACAGGCTCGATTCAATCGACCACCGACACCACAACCTCAGCAGCAACAACAATAGGGCCCGCGGCCGAGCTTTCCGCCAGTCAACCAAGGAAACAACAACTATCATTGTTTCAACTGCGGCTGCCCGTCCCACTTCATCAAGGATTGCCCTCAACCTAGAAGATCCTTCCAAGGGCAAACATCCAACCCAATCAGCAAGGGCAAGGGAAAGAAGCAAGTAGTCCAAGTCCGCCAGGGAAGGGTGAACCTCACCACTCTCTCCGAACTCCCCGAGGGGACACCAATAATGACGGGTACTTTCTCTATCAACCATCAACCCGTAATTGTTCCTTTTGACTCTGGTGCCACCCATAGTTTTATCAGTTCAAAGTGTGGAACAAAATTAGGCTTGGACTTTTATCCTACTAGTGGGGTATATATGGTAGCAACTCCTGGTGGTAAAATCTCCTCAAACCAAGTTTGTAGAAGCGTGCCAATTCAAATGGGTAAAAATCTGATGAGGACAGATTTACTATTATTGGACCTAGAAGGAATGGATGTCCTCTTAGGTATGAATTGGATGACCCAGCATCAAGTGTCATTAGATATCTCTTCCCGAACCGTGGAGATAGATTCACCTGAGCACGAACCTACCATTCTCTATCTTCCACAATGGGAGTACACCAACCCTTGCACCTATGCTTCAACGGGGATCAAGTTAAAGGATAACCCCATCGTTTGTGAATATCCAGACGAATTTCCAGATGATTTGCCTGGAATGCCCCCAGATCGAGATATCGAATTCATCATAGAACTGCAGCCCGGCACAGCCCCTATCTCTAAGAGACCCTATCGTATGCCACCCAATGAGCTTGCCGAGTTAAAAATTCAACTCCAAGACCTCCTTGATAAGGGTTTCATTCTTCCGAGTGCATCACCATGGGGTTGTCCAGCCTTATTCGTGAAAAAGAAAGATAATAGCTTAAGGCTATGTGTAGATTATCATACTCTCAATGCAGTAACTATCAAAAACAAGTATCCTCTACCCCGCATTGATATTCTTTTCGATCAGCTAGCTGGAGCTAAAGTATTCTCTAAAATTGATCTTCGTTCCGGCTACCATCAAATTAAGATTCGGCCAAGTGACATTCCAAAAACGGCCTTTTCTACCCGATATGGTTTATATGAATACCAGTCATGTCGTTTGGTCTTACCAATGCTCCAGCATATTTCATGTATCTCATGAATTCTATCTTCATGCAAGAACTCGACAAATTTGTTGTGGACTTCATTGATGACATTCTGATCTACTCTAAAAATCCAGAGGATCATGCAAAACATCTTCATGTATTCTTCAGCGATTAAGCGACCACCACTTGTACGCCAAATTTTCCAAATGCGAGTTCTGGTAAGATACGGTGAAGTTTCTGAGCCATACTATCTCCGGTAACGGTATATCTGTTGACCCCAGTAAAGTACAAGAAGTGATGGATTGGGAAACCTCCAACGTCAGTCCATCAGATTCGTAGTTTTCTTGGTCTAGCTGGCTATTATCGTCGCTTCATTCCTGACTTCTCCAGAATAGCCAAACCTATGACCGAACTACTAAAGAAAGGTGTTAAATTCTCTTGGGATCAAAAATGCGAAGATGCATTCCATACTCTTAGAGACCATCTTACAACTGCTCCAGTCTTAGCTCAACCAGATGTGTCAAAACACTTCGACATCTATTGTGATGCTTCAGGAACCGGACTTGGTTGTGTGCTTATGCAGGACAACCGAGTAATTGCATATGCATCACGAGCACTCAGGGTTCATGAACAGAACTACCCTACCCATGATCTTGAACTTGCAGCTATCGTTCATGCCTTGAAGATCTGGAGACATCATTTGATGGGTACGAAGTGTCATATTTATACTGACCACAAAAGCCTCAAGTACATCTTCACACAGGCAGATCTGAATATGAGGCAAAGACGCTGGCTAGAACTTATCAAAGACTATAATTTGGAAGTACACTATCATCCTGGCAAGGCCAATATCGTTGTGGATGCACTCAGTCGCAAGGCACATTGCTCTTGCTTATCTGTAGGATCTTTCAACGAGACTCTTTGTTGGGAAATAAGAAAGCTTAATCTAGAAATCGTTTCCCAAGGTGACCTGAACCATCTCTCAGTTGAAGCCACGCTTAAGGATAGCATAGCTCTAGCTCAACAGCACAATAAAGGGGCCAGTATCATTAAGCAGAAGATAACACAAGGAGAAGGGAAGTATAAGTGCTTTCGAGTAGATCCAGAAGGAGTTTTATGGTTCAACGAACGTATCATTGTACCCAAGGACCGTAAGCTCCATAAACAGATATTAGACTACGCCCACCTATCTAAATTCTCTATGCACCCTGGCAGTACGAAGATGTACCAGGATCTGAAACAAAACTTCTGGTGGACTCGTATGAAACGAGAAATTGCCAAGTATGTCTCAGAATGTGATATCTGTCAAAGAGTCAAAGCCAATCATTTGAAAACTACTGGTATTCTTCAACCTCTATCTATTCCCTCTTGGAAATGGGAGGATATCAGTATGGACTTTATCGTTGGCTTACCCAACACTTCTTTAAGGCATGATTCCATTTGGGTAATCGTTGATCGATTGACCAAGACTGCACATTTCCTTCCCGTGCATACTACATATAGCCAAAAAGTATGCCGAGATCTACCTAGATCAAATTGTTCATCTTCATGGAGTACTGAAAGGATAAATCAGATTTTGGAAGATATGCTTAGAGCCTGCGTCCTACAGTATGACAAGAATTGGGACAAATGCTTGCCACTGGCAGAATTCTCTTACAACAACAGCTATCAAACCAGTCTCAAAATGGCCCCGTTTGAAGCATTATACGGTCGCCGATGCCGAACTCTTTTGAGTTGGTCACAAATCGGTGAGCGTAAAATCTTTGGACCGGACCTTGTCGCTGAAGCAGAGGAAAAGGTGAAGACTATTCAAAACAATCTAAATGCAGCCCAATCTCTGTAGAAAAGTTACGTTGACATGCGAAGAAGACCCTTACAGTTTCAAATTGAAGATTTCGTCTATCTTCGAGTATCCCCTACCCGAGGTGTTCAAAGGTTCGGCGTAAAAGAGAAACTTGCTCCTCGATACATCGGACCCTTTGAAATCCTTGAAATCTGTGGACCCGTAGCTTACTGTCTTCAACTTCCTCCTCAACTAGCGGCCATCCATAACATCTTCCATGTGTCTCAACTTAGGAAATGTGTCAAAGTTCCTATCAAGATCATTGATTCCCAAGCCATCGAAATCGAACCTGATCTAACCTATACCGAACATCCAATTAGAGTATTAGACACCAAAGAGAGAAGCACTAGAAGAGAAACCGTCAAAATGTACAAGATTCAGTGGAACCATCACACAGAAGAAGAAGCAACCTGGGAAACCGAATCTTATCTTCAACGAAATTTCCCAGACTTCCTCCAAGCCAACCTCCAAAATTGATCGTTCAATTTTATCTTATTTCGGAATCTCGGGACGAGATTCTTTTTAGAGGGGAAGGCTGTGACACTCAGGTACTTAGTATTGTTACATACTAGATTTTGGTATGAAATTGTGTGCAAAATGTGGTGAAAGTATGGAAGGTAGAATTTAAATGTATGAGGGTAAATATGGAAGGTAGAATTTAAATGTATGAGGGTTGTTTCACAAAAGTCAAAAACCTACATTTAAATCGTAAATATAGGTGAAACTACACCTAGGATATAAATGTAGTGTAGTTTTTAAATAGGATTTAAATAAAGTTTAGAGACTTTGCTAAATTTTATATTAACTATAAATCCTTAGCTCTTCTGCAAATGAACCTTAAAGAAAAGTTGTAGATTTTGATAAACTCTACACTTTTCCTTTTGGGCCCATCTTCATTTGAGCGCTGGTTTAAAAGTTACTTAGACATTACAGTGGGGTCCCTGTCCTTTCTGAAAATTCATACGAATGTGTAGATAAATCCAAAAATTACCAAACCAGTTTTGTTGGAATCTAGAGATATAAACCTACAACTTTTTTTAATAAAGTTTGGTTTGAAACTAAATGCATTTTGATCTATTTTAAACTCAATGTAAAAGAGTATCTTATGCATAACTTGTGCATATAAACTTATTTTCTTGTAATTTTTAGTATGTAGCTTCTATAAGTCATGAGTAAGCTTATGTAAAAATTTCAAGCTTAGTATTGCTTTGTAGTTTAAGTTATTTTGAACCTTTGCAAATCAAATTAAAAATGGTTTGAATTTAATTAAGCATGTTCCTGAGGTTTATTTAGATCTTTTTACCATAACCTAATATGATGATAATTGGTTCATAATTTAAATTTTCAAGTATTTAAAATTCTGTTTACTCAGGATTTGAATTTAAACTTGAAGTTTTAATTCAAATTCAAATATTTTAGTTTCTGTTTCCAGAAAATTATGAAAAATTCATCATAAGCTTATTTATTGAAAATAAACCTATCCACAAAAATTCAAGGTCAGAATCTTTATGGTTTTCAAAATAAAAATCAAACTGGTCGAATTACTTCAAAGTAATTCCATTAAAATAATATGACCTAAGTATAGATGGTAGTTTGGAACCCCACCCCCTTGTTACATGAGTTTATGTGCATTAATTTATTGGATTGCAACTTTATCGTGAAATAAAATCTTTAACTCAAACACCATCTCACTTAAATCATTGCATACCATGTAGAATCGACGACGCTCGACGACGGAGACTACGAGCTAGTCCTGGAACAAGACCAAGGGTTTTCTGAAGACCCGACAAACGTCGCCGAGAATCTAACCGAAGCTCCGAACCAGAGTTCGGAAATCTCTGACACTCCTGCCCCCAACCCCACTCAAGAAGGCAAGCCCCGATGCATACCCCAGTATTTCACTTTATTACAATTTTACATATATACTATATATCTTGCATTACATCTAGGAGTTGAAATGAAACCCTAGATGCATAAATCCGAGGAATCTAATGTATTGTACCCGAGTCCTTATCGCATAGATGCTCTGCTAATAGGACCGGCAGAAGTCGAGTGATTTCCTGTCACTTGCGCGATATAGGATTTGAATGCTTACTATTCTGCAATCACTGTAAGGATGATGGACGGGGTCATGTGCAGTGTCATGACTCGGAACGTTACCCCGTCTGTGTTGATAAAAGTTGTTAAGGTCGCAGTGTGTGGTAGTGGTGGCTAAGCGTTTGAAAATACTAGCCACATGCCGCGAAATATGGTAAAGCGGTAAGCCTAGTACCTGAATGGCCCGGCAAATGGACATGTCTCCACCACTCGATTATTTTAATTTCTGTTGTATACACGCACCGACGTGTGGGAGTATGTTCTGCATAGCAGACAGGAGTACGATCATGTAGTCGCGCTACAAACGTATATCCCGCATAATTAGTGTGCGTACAGTCTTGCAATCGCTTGTGGTGGCCCTGATCCATAACCCGGAATATGAGGGAAACGGTTGCTTCGGAACGATCTTTGGATATTCCAAGCGTGTGAGTTAGGTTTACCTTGCAAGGATGAAATTCGATTTAGAATCGTCCGTTTTCTCGCGGAGATTGAGACTGCTTATTCCTTCTGCCACATAGAGTAAGAACTGTAACTATTGTTGAGATAATCCTGATGAATGCTAATCTCTACCTTGCTTGTCTAGTATAGGTGCTTACCTAGAATGGATAATCAAATTAGAATTTGAAAGCTAAAATTTGAAAGTAGATCATACTCTTTGTTGCTTTTCAGCTAAAACAAAATTCAGAACCATTTCAAGCCTTCATGAGTCTAATTACGGGCTAAGTATACCCAATCCCGGGTAAGCCTTGCTGAGTATTAGTATACTCAGTCTTGCTAGTCTATCTTTCAGGTATGACCTTCGAGAACCCCATGGATAGTTCTGCATGGCTAACTTCTGTTCCGTTTGGCTGGTCCGTGGAGTGGGATCCATCCCCGGCTGGTAGTGACCCTCCTGAGTGACACCAAGCTTTGGGCTGAGTACGGTGTCAACCTTCGCGACGTGCGTAGTCGCGTGTTTTTTTTCTTTCCGCTGTGAACCTGGACAAGCTGTTAGCTTGTCGTTTTAAACACTGTTTGTATAAGTTTACATTAAATTTGAAAAAGGTTTGTAATAATATTTGCATTTCTGTAAATTAAAAGTTGATGAGCTGTACTGTGATTGTAAACTTGCCTTCGTGCGAGGTAAACCTGCTTTGATCCTATTGAACCGTGGTTGTATCGGGCGGAGACCCGACAGACCAATGGGTTATTCCATTTGAAGTGCGTTGAGTTATTATCGGCTGTATAGCGATGACTAGCGCACTTGAGCTGGAATAATTCAAGCTGTTCTGCCACACGCTTGGTCTCACCGTCGTCCCGATGCTCCGCCGCCTCTCAGCCCCTGCCAAGCATACCACTAGCACCACGTCACCCCGAGGAAGCTTTCTAGCTACTTCCCTGCCACTCTCCTACCCTCCGGGCACCGGAACACCATCGCCGCCCTCGAAGCTCCACCACCCGCCTCTGTCCGCCATCGACTCGCCGCCTCAACCCCTCTCTTCCTCAACACCGGCTACCCCCGTGACCGCCGTGAGCTCCTGAACCTTTCCCCCCACTTTCCCCTCGCCGCTAGTGAGCCCCTTCGCCGGAATTGGGTCGCCGTTGATCGGCTTCTCTGTGTAGCCCAGCCAGGGGCCCAATTGCAAGAATTCAAATCTTTCTAGGGGCCTTTCCGTGGAAAATCAATACCCCCCACTTCAAAATAGCCAACTTTGAAAATCCATAGGAATTTGTAGAAAAATCCAAAAATTGCCAAACCAGTTTTGTTGTACTCCACAAATCTAGCTCTACAACTTTTGTTATTGGAGTTCAGTTTGAAACAAAATGTTGTTAGAGTTATTTTAATGTTTAGCAAAAGGGTATCTTGAGTATAACTTTTGCATGCTAGCTCTAATGCTTGTGAATTTTGGTGAGTAGCCTGTTTAAGGTATGAGTGAGCTTGTGTGCAAATTTCACTTGCAATGCTGAATCCTACCTTGAACTAATTTAAACTTATGTAAATCAAGCTTGAAATGGTTTAAATTTATTCAAGCATATTACTAAGGTTTTCATGCTTAGATCTTCTTACCATGTGATGATCTGTAATTGAGTAATTGATAATAAATCTTTCAAGAATTTATGGCACTATTTTGCCTAAGGTTTGAATTTAAACTTGAAATTTGAACTTAATTCAAATGCTTTAATCTCTAATTTTAGAAATTTATGAAAAATTCATGGTAAGCTCATCTGTTAGTAGTAAGCTTACCCACAAAAATTCAAGGCCATAGCCTATGTGGATTTCAAAATAAAAATCAAACTTGTTAACCTAATTCAATTAATCCAATTAATTATGATAATTGGACTAAGATACAAATAGTAAGTTTGAATTCAAAGTTCTTGTTTTATGAAGTTGTGTTTATCAATTGGTTGGATTGCAACTTTATCGTGAAGTAAAATTCTTAACTCAAGAACCACCTAATTCAAATTATTGCATATCATGTAGAGTCAGCGACACTCGACGACGGAGACTATGAGCTAGTCCCGGAACACGAGCAAGGGTTTTCAGAAGGCCCGGTGAAGGTTTTCGAGAATTTAACTGAAGCCCCGAACCAAAGTTCGGAAATCCTTGACATCCCTGACCCTTGCCCCGCTCAAGAAGGCAAGCCCCGATGCATAACCCAGTATTTTAAATTATTACACTTATACAGTTTTCTACTTATATATCTATATTACGCATTAAGGCTGGGAGTTGAAATGGAAACCTAGATGCATAAATCCTAAGAACCTATGTATTGAGCCTGAGTCCTAATCAAATAGAAGCTCTGCTAATAGGACAGTAGAAGTTGAGTGATTTCCTGTCACTCGCGCGATATAGGAATTGAATGTTTATTATTCTGCAATCACTATAAGGATGATAGACGGGGTCATGTACAGTATCATGATTTGGAAGGATATCCCGTTTGTGTTAATAAAAGTTGATAAGGTCGCAGTGTGTGGTAGCTGTGGTCAAGTGTTTGAAAGTACTAGCCACATGCTGCGAAATATGGAAAGCGGTAAGCCTAGTAAACAATCAGCCCGAGGAGTGGACATACCTTCCACCACTCGTAATTTGGTTTTTCGCACATGCACCAATGTGCAGGAATACGTTCCGCACGGCGGACAGGAGTACGGTCATGTAGTCGCGCTACAGACATTCGTCTTGCACATTGGATGTGCGTATGGTCCTACAGTCGCTTGTGGTTGCCCTGATCCACGAGTCGGAATGAAAGGCAAACGGTTGCTTCGGAAAGATCGTTGCATATTCCAAGCGTGTGAGTTAGTTTACCCTTGCAAGGTTATGAAACTCAATTCAGAATCATCCATTTCTCGCGGAGATTGAGACTGCTTGTTCCTTCTGCCACATAGAGTAAGAACAGTAACTATTGTTGGAATAATCTTGATGGATGCTAATCTCTACCTTGCTTGTCTAGAATAGGTGCTTACCTAGAATGGTTAATGCAACTAGAAGCTGAAAGCTAAAACATGAAAGTTAGATCATACTCTTTGTTGCTTTTTCAGCTGAAATTAAATGTAGAATCATTACAAGCCTTCATAAGTCTAGTTACATGGCAAAGTATACCATGAAACGGGTAAGTCTTGCTGAGTATTAGCATACTCAGTCTTGCTAGTTTGTCTTTCACGTATGGCCTGTGTGAACCAAACGGATAGTCCAGCTTGGCCATCCTCTGTTCCGTTTGGTTGGTCCGTGGAGTGGGATCCGTCCCCGGCTAGTAGTGACTCTCCGGAGTGACGCCATGTTTCGGGCTGAGCGTGGTGTCAACTTTCGCGACGTGTGTAGTCGCGTGTTAATTTCTTCCGCTGTGACTCTAAACAAGCTTGCATAGCTTGTGGTTTAAAACAATGTTTGTATAAGTTTACTTTAAGTTCGAAATAGATTGTAATAAGGTTTAATATTTCTGTAAATTAAAAGTGAGCGAGCTGTGGTGTGATTGTAAACTCGCCTTCATGCGAGGTAAACCTACCTCGATCATGTGTAACCGTGGTTGAATCGGGCGGTGACACGACAGACCGATGGGTTGTTCCGTTTGAAGTGTGCTGAGATAGTATCACCTGTACAGTGATGACTAGCGCACTTGAGCCGAAATAATTCAAGCGGATTGGTTCTGCCACAAGTGTCGTGCTCCCCGAGGGCGCGACGCTCGTTTTCGCCTCATGGGTCTGTGTCGTAGACGGCGCGGGCGATTTCCGTCGATTCACCATCGATGTCATGAAGCCGAAAACTCTCGCAGCGAGTTTTCATAGCGAGCTCGACGAGTTCGTTGACAATCTCGATGACTTGTCGACCCATGGCTCCGCTAGGAAGATCGAGGAGGAGTCCGTTTTCAACGCGACTCCAGCCCGTGCTGCAATGACCACGCTCGGATCGGACTCGCTCCAATTTGAGGACTTGCGTAGCCGATCACGACTCCATCTTCGCAATTCGGCCACTGAATTTCAAGACGCCAACAATTCTGAGTCCCTCTCCGCATTGGAAAAGGAGTTAGATCTTTTACTCCAAATCGGAAAACCCGAAGCCACTGCACGTCGGGGGGCTGTGGGTTGCCTTGGTGACAATGGTCTGATGATCACCTCCACTCCAGAAGGCCGTTTCGTGCATTGGAGAGGCATGAAACTCTCCGATCTACTAGAAGATAAAGGCTGACTCGTGGCACACCTCGAGCCCTTGCCTTTTCAGGAGGGCAAGCCATTAGCCACTGTGGCAGAAGAATCAACCGAGCTAGTCGAAGCGAGCTCTAACGAACTCATATCATGCCAAGTGTTGATGGCAGAAGAGGGCGAGGACAATGGCATCTCACCCAACGAAGCACTTGACATGATATCCAAAGACGAGGCCACAACCAACGCCGGCGACAAAAATGACACCGAGCGTGAGGGACGAAGGGCCAGGAATAGAGGCCGCGCAGGTCGGCGAAGGAGGGTCAACGAGCGCATGCGATCTATGCATCGAGAGCTAGACGCCGAATTCGCCGCCGTGAGTGAGCGGGGCTTCAGAACCCCCGTGGCTAACATCGCCAGGGTAACCGCCATACTCGAACGCAACAATGATCCAAACCTGCACCAAGCACTTCGCTACACGCAGAGAACATGGATCCAGCTCAATCAACAAAACCCGACGTCAGCCATCGGAGAAGAACACGTGGGCGAAAGCCGCACCCAGCCTAACAGTCGAACGGCAGGCGGTCGTCCTTGACCTCAGCGAAGCAATAACAATGACAACGCTCACGGAAGTTAGGGCACTGGCGGGAGGCAGCAGCCACCTCCAAGAGGCAACCCGCGGCAACCTAATCATCCCAACCATCTGAATCCTCAAGAAGACCTGCGCCAGAAAATTAATGAAGGACACGATGCGTGATCCATAATTGATTCCAGATGCAGAGAGCATGAAGTAGCTGATCCAGAAGGTACCGACTGCAGTGATCGCTTTCTAGCGTTCACTGCACGGTTCAACAGTTACAAGTACCCTGATGGCTTCAAGCCGATTGGGATCACCAAGTACGATGGCAAACAAGCTCCTCAGCAATGGCTATGATGTTACTCTACTGCCATAGAAGTCGCAGGAGACTCCAACATCACCAAGGTCGTCTACTTCCCGATGGCTTTGGACCCTGCACCGCTCACATGGCTGGAGAGCCTCAGAAACAACTCGATCGACTCCTGGGAGTGGCTCAAGAAAGTCTTCATCGACAACTTCCAGGGGGTGATCGCCCATGCAGGTACTCGTCATGACCTTGTTCACTGTAAACAGGAACGCAACAAGCTCCTCCGGTCATACACACGCTGTTTCTTCGACGTGCGAGCCACCATTGCGAATATCTCGGAAGAGGACATTATCGACTGCTTCTACAATGGCCTCACCGACCCATGCATCTATAGAGACTTTGGGCGGAATAGATTAAAAACTATTGCCGGACTTCATGACATGATGCACAATTGGTCCGAGCAAGAGGAGATGATGTGTGAACGGTCCCCGAGGCGCAATGACAACAACCCTAGACGCACAAATGACAGCCGTACTGACAAGAGCCAGCGGGACTATTCAGGTTCAGCCCGAAAGCGCAAGCCAGATGACCTCTTCGCGGCTATGGATCGTCCTTCGCGAGGCAGGAAGACAACAACGCAGGAGCAGTTCGAAAAGCTCTTGCAGAAGAAATGCCCATGGCATCCAGGTGCCAATCATGCGGCAATCGATTGCTACCACCTCCGGAGGACATTCAGCAATCCTAGCAATGCAAAGAAGAACAAGTCAACGGACCAAGAGCCCGAAGAGGACGACCAAGGGGACAAATCGCACAACGTGAAGTTTCAAAATGCCTCGAAAACCATCAACGTCATCTTCGGAGGTGACAAAGAGTTCAGTTCCAGGAGGGAACAGAAACTGCTACTCCGAGAAATCATGTTCGTCGAGCCGGCGGTACCATGACCACTCCAGTGGTCGGAGGTCCCCATCTCGTTCTCACGAGATGATCAATGGACCAGCTTTTCGGAGCCCGGCAAATTCCCCCTACCCCCTAGTCCTGGACCCGGTGGTGGCAGAGGTCAAGCTCACCAGAGTACTCATCGACGGCGGAAGCAGTCTTAACCTCATCTTCACCAGCACATTGAGAAAGATGGGTTTGGACTTAATTGACATGCTCGTCCCAAGCAAGTCTCCCTTCTACAGCATTGTTCCAGGCAACGCAGCGCATCCACTTGGCACGATGGTCCTTCCAGTCACTTTCGGCACGAGGGAGAACTACCGTACCGAGTTCATCAAATTCGAAGTTGCCAACTTCGAATCTTCATATGATGCCATACTGGGCAGGCCGGCACTAGCCAAATTCATGGCAGTGCTGCACTATGTTTATTTATTTCTCAAGATGCCAGGACGAAGTGGGGTACTCACTCTTCGAGGCGACTTGAAGAAGTTGTATGACTACAACCAGGAGGCCATTCAGTACACTTCGACTACGCGTGTGCCAGATGTTTTAGGAGAAGTACTCGTGGCCGCGCAACAAGTCTCTCAAGCCGGGCTGGAAATCCCAATGAGGAAGGCAAGCAAGTCGAGCATCCAGTTGACCGGCGATGTGGCCCTCAAGACGATCCAGCTCCAGGAGGGTGACTCATCTAAGACCGCTGTCATCGGTGCAAGCTTAGGTGAGAAATAGGAAATCACGCTCGCCAGTTTCCTTCGGGCTAACTGAGACATATTCGTGTGGAAACCAGCGGATATGCTAGGGGTGCCCAGGGAACTGATCGAGCATAGCCTAAATGTACACGCACAAGCTGTGCCCAAAAAGCAACGCCTTCGAAGGTTTGCTCAAGACAAATGAGAGGCAATCAAAAGGGAAATAGCTAAACTCCTCACAGCTGGCTTCATTGAAGAAGTAATCCATCCAGAGTGGGTAGCTAATACTGTCCTTGTAAAGAAAAAGAACAATGAATGGAGAATGTGCGTTGACTACACCGATCTCAACAAGCATTGCCCAAAGGATTACTTTGAGCTACCGCGCATTGATCAAGTTGTTAACTCGACAGCGGGTTGTGTACTCCTCTGTTTCCTTGACTACTATTTGGGGTATCACCAGATTGCATTCAAGGAGGAGGATCAAATAAAGACCACGTTTATCACCCCGTTCGGGACATATGCCTACAAAACTATGTCTTTCGGGTTAAAAAACGCAAGTGTAACCTATCAACGCGCAATTCAAATGTGCTTTGCTGATCAGCTGCATCGGAATCTTGAGGCCCTATGTGGATGATGTGGTCATCAAGACCAGGAATTCTGAGGACCTGATTGCTAACTTGGAAGAAACGTTCAACAGCTTACGAAAGTTCCGGTGGAAGCTCAACCCAACAAAGTGCATATTCGGAGTACCATCAGGGAAATTGCTTAGGTTCATTGTCAACAATTGGGGAATTGAAGCCAATCCTATGAAGATCATGGCCATCACTAACATGGAGGCTCCAACCACAATCAAGGATGTGCAGAAACTAACAGGATGTATGGCAGCCCTGAACAGGTTCATCTCCCGACTCGGGGAGAGAGGACTACCCTTCTTCAAACTCCTGAAGTGCCAAGACAAGTTCCAGTGGATGAAAGAGGCCGAGCGGGCCCTGTAGGATCTGAAACAACACCTACAGTCACACCTGGTCCTCACAGCACCACTGCGGGGAGAAGATCTACTACTTTATATTACGGCGACAACTCATGTCATCAGTAGTGCCATCGTCGTCGAGCGCAGCGAGGAGGGCCATGCGTTTGGAGTGCAGAGTGTGACATTTCAGGTACTTAGGAGCTAGGCACACTAATTTCTAGTATGAAGTTGTGTGAAGTTTGTGTTTGTTTTGATGAATTCCTTTAAAAACTTAAATACACGTAAAAGGGTATTTTTGTAATATTGGGAAAATTAGAGTTCTTTTTTAAATTGTGTATAAATGGGAGGTAATTTCAAAAATGTATGAAGGGTTGATTTGCAAACATGAGTATTCACTACTCCAAGGCTTCAATGAAAGGGGTAAAATTTATTTTGGATTTATTTGAAATTGAATGATTAGTTGGTTTTTAAAAATAATTTCAAAACCCTAACTATTTTGAACTTGGACCCTAAAGCAAAGTGGTAGATCCTTTTAAGCTCTACATTTTTTATTTTGGGCACATTTTCATTAGAGCTATAGTTTGGAAGAAAATTTTACTTTACAGTGAACTCCTTGACTTTTGCAAAATTTACGAACAGGTCCTCATCTTCTCCCTCCTGCTTCCCCCTCTGTTTTTCTGCAGCGCCGCCCATCACGGGCATTTTCCCCGGCTGCCAGCTGCCCCTTCGCTACTCTTCCTGCGCCACCTGGTCCCCAGCTCGCCTGCCCGCCGCTTAACCGACCCCGCTGGCTCCTCCTCGCGCAGACGCGTCGCGCCGCTGCCCGCCCAAGCCGCCACGCGCGCCGTCGATGGCCAGCAGCTGCTTGCCACTCACCCGCACGCCTGTTTTTAGCTTGGGAATGTGTCACACCCGATTTATAAGAACATAAATCGAGCAATCATATATGCGCCAGGATCAAGTCACGCATATATACAACAGACTATCAAGATATCACAACACATGTCACGAATAAAAGCGTATAAATTATAAAATGAATATCTTTATTACAACTGAATCAAGAATCAGTTCAAGGAATGCGGAAGCGTAAAATGGATACATGAAGAGCTGGGCGCCTCAGGGACGTCGACTGGGAGACAAACGCCTAGAAGTCGTCGAAGCCGCTGACGTAGTCCTCCACGTTGCCGGGCACTGAGCAGCAGTCGAAGATATCCAAGAGAACAGAAGAGTAGAGAGACAAGTGTGAGTACAAACTAGTACTCAACAAGTATAACACAAACTATGAGGCTCTAGGCTAGCTGACTCAACTGCATTAGCTTTTAATCTTGGCAAATTTTATTAAAGCTAATTACTACTAGTGGATGAGTTACCATAACCCAAATTGCATAAGAAATTAATCAGTATTAATTAAGAACTACTGGGAACCATCCAAACCAAAACCACCCGGGGAATCTCCCTCGTCAAAGGTTGATAACCCCACTAATCAAAAGGAGGATCTGGGCCGCTCATGACTGTGAGCACAGCTGATATATCAGTTTTACACTCTCGAGAGGTTGCACAACTTTACCCACAAGTCGTGAGCTACGCTAGTTGTTCATCACACTTCCTTAGGTGAGATGGCTAGCAAGCACACTACGAGACCGTTACAAAGAATCACGTTGGTAAGGCGTAACCGCTAAGGATTCTGGATCAGCAACGATGGGGCCCACCTCCGGGGGTACAAGACACACAGCACAGACCAAGCCGGAGGAGCAGGGACCATTGAAGCTTACCACCCCTCTTGCCCACGCAGGTAAGTTACTCCCGAACCAACACGACCTAATTAGTAAGTCAAGACCGTCCCATTCCAGTCTTGTGGTTGCGCGGTTGTCCCAGGTTGTCGCTCTATGAACCGGTCCTTATGGAGAGTGGCCAACCAAGCACTAAGCACCGTGCTGGCCCCCTAAACCTTGTTTCTATCAAAACATCTTTTAAGGAGACGGGAGCCACTCAAGCACACAGCACAGAGGGCCACTCTCAGAGTTAAGTTGCATATAACCATCAATCAAATTTAATTAAAAAGGACCAAGATTTGTTATAGCGCAGCAACCTAACATAACTAACCAAAATGCAACCCATAGGATATATATAAGGATATAAAGGTGGCTAGGGAGTCCTTATAGGCATACAGTATTAAAATGCAGTATGAAATTGTATTTAAAAGTGATAGGAGGTTCATGTTATACTTGCCTTCCTCGTACTCTCCCGGCTGCTGCTCGAACTGCTCGGAAGATGGCTGCTCCTGGTACTGGTCCAAAGGCTCCGCGTCTACTCATGATCGTAACAACAACACATGGGCCACACATGCACATACATGCAAACAATAACAAAATATAAGAAAACAGTACAACATTACATAGAAACAGCACTTAAAACTAGTCTAAAGCTATTCTACGCGTTACAACGATCGCGTGGATATAAAGAACACCTAAAACGGAGCTAAAACGCGAAAACTACGCTTAAAACAAGTTCTAGGGACCTATTTGTAAGAAAAACCTAACTTCCAGGGGCTTCTGCACAAAAACTGAGGACTTAAACATAAATAAAGCTTAGACTCAGGGGCTAGCACGTGAAAACGCAAGGCATGGACTGCGGGTTCGAATACTATAAAGATCAGGGGCTTCGGTGCAAGAAACAGGACCAAACTGCAATTTCTATTGCACTGCAGCGGACCGCGGGTTTAATTAAGAAAAACTCAGGGGCTCTTTAGAAAGATCGCCAGGCCGAACCGGTACGCTTTTATCTGAGCCACCGGATCTAGATCCTACGGCACACATCAAATGTGACAATTCATGTATCTGTAAGCTAGGCTTATAATTTGATAGTGTGAAGTGTACGCTTGTTAGTGTAAAACTTTTGTGTGTTTGTGTGAAACTGTTGAAAATTTAAAGTACAAGTAAAAAGGGTATTTTTATAATTACAGAAAAATATAGGGTTGTTTTTGCAACATGTATTTGGATTAGGGTAATTTCAAAATAAGTGAAAGTGGTTTTGTAAACATGTTTTCCTTGTTTTAATCCTTGTAAAAAATATATATTTATTTATCCAAAAGTTTTATTGGAAATGTGTATGTTGAAGTATGTAAAAATTTTGGGTAAAGTGGTAAAAACAAGGGTATTTATGTAATTTTATAAAAGTATAAGTCCTTTTACGCAAATATTTGATTTACAAAAGTAATTTTCAAAAGTTACTAGGGGCCAAATTATAAGAATGCAAGTAATCATGATAGCTTTGAAAACTTGCATTTAGGCCCAAGTTGTGTGTAAAATATGTAACAAGGACAAATCTTTAGAAAACTTAAAGTTAGTCCAAAATTTCAAAATAGAGTTGCATACTTTTAGTTTTTGAACTTAAACCCTAAAGCAAAGTTGTAGAGCTTGAAAAATTATACAACTTTCATTTTGGTCATTTCTTCATTAGAGCCTTGTAGCAGTGGGAAATTTAGTTTTACTTCCGGGCCCTTGAAGTTTTTGCAAATTGCAGACAGGTCCTTGGCGCTCTCCCACTCTTCTTCTACCTCTGGCTGCTTCCTCTGCTCCCCTGTTTTACTGTGCCGGCGCCGCAATTCCCAGGATCCAAGCCGGCAGTGCAGCCCCCCTCGCTCCCCTCACTCCCAGGCGCCGCCCTAGCCCTACCCGCCGCCCTAGCCCGCTCCCGTGGCCTCTCCTCGCGCCCCCACGCGTCTGCCGCCGCCTGCCGAGCCATGTGCGCCGCCCACCCGAGCCGCCGCCGTGGACTTCGCCCTTGCGGCCCCTCCCGTACCTCCTCCTCTCTATAAATAGCGGCCCTAGGACCTCCCGAAGCTAATCCCCCACTCCCTTGCGCCTCCCCCTCGCAGGAGCTTTGCTCCCAGTGCCGCCCCCGCCGCCACCGCACTGCCCACCGCCGGCGACCATCTTTCCGGCCTCCCAAGCCCGGCCAAGTCCCCAAATGAGTACGTCGCGGTTTCCTCTTGCTCCCCACTCCCTCTCCCCTGCTACCCGAGCCTCCCCTTCACCGGATTGGAGCCCAAACCGAGCTCGCTCCGGCCGGCAATGGCAGAGGGACCTGTTCGCGAAGATTGAACTCTTTCCAAGGGTCTAAATGAAAGTTTTTGGGTCTTCTTCTTTTCCAATGTGCTGAACTTTGAAAATTCCTAGAAAATCGTAGAAAATTCAAAAAAATGTGAAACCAGTTGGACTTGAATCTTCATTTCAAATTCTATCACTTTTGTTTTATGACCATGCTGTGAAAATAGATAGTTTGTACTGTATTTAGAATAAAAGTAAATGGATGTTTGTTATTTCATGTGAGTGATATTTTTGACTTGTAAATTCAATAGAGAATTGTAGGAAATTCGAAAATTACAAAACTAGTTTTGTTTGAAACTAGGTTTTGAACTCTATAACTTCTATTAAGTGAGTTTGATTTGAAACCAAATAGTTTTGAATCAATGTTGAATCTAAGACATGGAAATGTAATATCCAATCCATAATTCCAATTTTAACCCTATAGGTTAACTTTGTGATCATGATTTTTGATATACAAATTTCTATAGATGACATATAAAGTGATATAAAATCTTCAAATCTAAATTCATGATATAATTTAATTTCTTTTAAGATAACCATTTCAAATTATTTTGAGCAAAAATTTGCTAAGCATACCTTTTAAACTTTAATCAATTAGATCTCTTAATCATGAATTATGAAGTAATCTATTTTTAAATATTCAAAATCTTATAACATTCTTTACTCAAAAAGTTTAAATTCAAATCTAAATCTGAATTTAACTCTAATTTATGTTTTAATATTTATCTTGGATTAATTCAATTTGTTTATAATACAATTAACTAAATCTTTTCAGTGAAGCTTATCTAATTAGATCTTTTAATCAAAATCTTTTAAATACACAATAAGCTGTGTTTAAGTTTTCAAAACTTTATAACTCTAATTATTTAAGGTTCACATTCAATTTTGAATTTAATTTAAACTTGAAATATTTTAATTCCTGTTTTCAATTAAATCAATGCTATAATCATGAATTGAATGTAAATGATTCAGAGCTTAGGTTCCCTTTTTGTACCATAAGTTCTTAAGTGTTAACCTATTGGATTGCAGCTAATCTTTGAAATATAGCTTGTGTCCTTCTTGTTTAGCCTTGTGTAAAAATTTTCAAGTCTTTTCCTGCTCTTTAGCTATGGAATTTAAGTGCCTTTGTGTTGTAGTTGATGAAATATTTGTTTGTAGATTTTAATCTTGCTAGGACCTTTTCTGTAAAATCAGCACACCCCGGCCTTTATCGATCACATACTTTAGGATACACTTAACGACTACGTACCTATCGGCTAGGTACTCTGTCAGATTAAAATGTGAATCGGCTATGTGTGAACCTTTGTTAAACAGCCGATTTATCTGAGTTTCACACTAGATCTTAAGATTCTTGCTTTCGGCTAATCCAAGCTGATTTTAGTTGTTTTCCATATAGGTCAATTATGTCCGATCAATTCTTAGTTTTCCAATCTTTACCGGCACACTTCCACCTGCCGATTTGTCGGCTAAGAAGTCAGTCACGTACAACCCATCAACTATACACCTATCGGCCACATTCTCGTTAGACTAGTTTCGCACTTGTGGTCTCACCAACCTAGTTTAATATTAGTGTTCTGTTACACCTAATTCTTGAAATAAGTCTAACTTAGCTAACCCTATCGGCTGTACGGCACTCAATTGTTGTGTTGACGTAATCCAGCCGATGCAACCACACCTAGTTACCTAGGATAACCTTTAAGCACATTTCAATTAAGACACAACTGCTTTAAGAAGCATCCCTCTGCTAAAGTGATCGATGTTTTCATCGATCAATTAGAAAGCCAGTGCACCTGTCAATCGGCTACCCAGACCAAAGTACACAACCTTGAATCAGTAAGATCGCACAGTAGACACACCTCTGTTAGACATGACCAAAGCACGTCAATCGGCTAAACCTGATGCATCCTCATCGGTTACGGCCAAGACCTATACACCAACCCATTAAATAACCAAACATGCTACCTAATGAAATTAGTATAGATGTTTAGGGTAACCCACCCTGTTGCTTAACGTAACTAGTTAGTTTGGTTGATACCCGATGAATGACTGCCCAGTACAGGGTAGTTAGATTGTTTGTTATAATGTAATGTTCCTTTATTTGGATTGCAACTTTATCGTGAATTGAAATGAAAGTGTATGCATCCATTGAACTCCATCTTGCATATCATGTAGACTCGATCTCTTCCTCGCTGATGGAAGTTACCAGCTAATCCTGGAACCGGAAGGAGGTTGTTCTGAAGACCCTAAGGACTTCGTCAGGGAATTCTCGGAAGGCCCGAACCAAAGTTCGGACGTTATTAACTTGACTAACCCCAGCCCCGCCAGTAAAGGCAAGCCCCGGACATAACCTACTATTTTTATTACACTGCAATCTATATCTATTTACGTATTCTATGCATTAAGTTCTTAGGAATTGCTTGAAACCCTAGTTGCATTCTCCTAGGAACCGATGTATTGAATACTAGTATTTGAGTCCGGCTAGTTGCTATGCTAATAGGGCCGGTAGAAGTCGGGTGATTTCCTGTCACTCGCGCGACATAGGAGTTGTATTGCTTACATTTCTGTTATCACTATAAGGATGCCGGACGGGAGTTTTGTGAGGTATCATGGTTGAGATGATACCCCGTCTGTGTTGTTGAATTGGATAAGGCCGCAGGATGTGTTAGCGGTGGTTAAGCATTTGAAAGTACTAACCACATGCCGCGAAATATGGTAAGCGGTAAGCCTAGTAGCCAATCGGCCCGAGGAGTGGACATACCTCCCACCACTCGCCTTGCTTCTTCTGGTTACTCATGTTCGACTGAGGAAATACGTGTTGCAAGGGCAACCAGGAATACGGGTTTTGTAGTCGCGCTACAGACGTATGTCCTGCACACATTGGGTGTGCGTATGTTCCTGCAGTCGCTTGTGGTGGCTCTGATCCACGAGTCGGAATGAAAGGCAAACGGTTGCTTCGGGACTATCGTTGGATGTTCCAAGCGTGTGAGTTAGGTTTACCTTGCAAGGTTAAATTCGATTCAGAATCGTCCGCCTCTCACGAAGATTGAGACTGCTTAATCCCTTTATCACACAGAGTAACAAGAGCAACTATATGATGAGTAATACTGATGGTTGAGATAAAGAGCTCTACCTTGCTTGCTTAGTTATAGGTGCTTATCTAGAATGGATAATCACATAGAACTTGAAAGCTAAAAATTGAAAATAAGGATCTACTCTTAGTTGCTTTTCAGCTGAAACTAAACCTAGAGCTGTTATAAGCCTTCATGAGTCTAGTTACGGGCTAAGTATACCCAATCCCGGGTAAGCCTTGCTGAGTATTAGTATACTCAGTCTTGCTAGTTATATATATTTTGCAGGTAATGTCTTGAAGACCCTACTCTTCCCTTGCCCTGGCCCTGTGCTCCTTCAGAAGGTTGGTCCGTGGAATGGGATCCGTCCCCGGCCAGCACTGGTGATATCGAGCGATGTCGTGCTCGGGCTTAGCATGACATCGTCTTATCGACGAGTTGTAATCATCGCGTATACTTTCCGCTGCTAAAAACCATAGTTTTAACAGTTTGTAATCTTCTCTCTGAATTTAATCTTCGTACCTCTTTTGGAAACCCTTGTAACATAAATTCCTCTGTGATGTAAAATGTGATGGTGATTGTATCTCTGGACTCACCTTCGTGTGAGGTAACCTTATTTGATCCTGTGTATCGGTGGTTTATCGGGACGTTACCCGACAGGCCAAGGGATTATACCGTTTGAAGCACGTTGGAGCCCTCGGGAGTAGACTCACGTACTTGAGCCGGTATAATTCAGGTTGGTTCTGCCACAGCTGGTATCAGAGATATAAGGTTACTTTGGAGATACATTTTACCTTAAAAATGCTTTCAGTATAAAAGTTTGACCAACAAAGTATTTGGTAAAACCACGTTGGATTCGTTAAGGATTGAGCTTAGAACGTAAAGCCCTAGGGTAATGTTTATGAGGGAAGTAGAGGTGGCTATATATATATATGTATAACCCTAACTACCAGCATTACTTTTCTGTCAAAACCTAAATTCATGTACAACTCAATCTTATATTCTGTAACGACATCTACGTACGGAGGTAAGAAGGTAAGGATCCTCAGCCAACTGAGGGAGCTTGGCCTTCCCGTCGGTGATGCGAACCGAACGCTGTTTCTCAAGCAGTGGCCTACTTGAGATGCTGCCAATATACCAACTTAGGTTGATTATATTGGGAGTATATGGTTCGGCGCAGGGTATGGCGATCGCTGTTCATACCCCCGCATTTTGCGGTACCCCCCGTGAATACGTTGTTTCGATGACGTATGTTAACGTTGTCTGTACGGCGGTAATTGTACAGATGCTGTTTCTATAGTGAACAGTAATGATTGGGGACGCTTTCATGACATGCTGGCATGAAAGGTTCAACATATATATATATATTGTGATTTTCTGCAGGTACGCTAACCTCGTTACGTAAACTTGAACGTAAGAACGACTAGTATATATAGGGAGAGACGTATTATTATGCCACCGTACTTAACCACGTAAGACCAAGACTACTTGGCAGATATTTTTGTTTGTGAGGACGATAGAACGTGCATGCATCATGTTATATTGGATTGACCTGATTATCTTGGTTGTTACGTTGATGAACTGAAATATGTGCTTGTATCTGAATGCCTGTTTTGATTTTGTGTGGTAAGAGCCAACGTAATCTGCTAGGCTAACTTAGAGTTGAGAACGCCTTTTGTGAATCAAGTGGAATGGGTTATGTTTGAACCCTATCACCAATCTTAGCTTGACAACTAAATCAAACCCTTGATCTTGCTTTTCCTTAAGGGTTAAATCTTGATAATTGTCAGCAAACCCTTGGATCCATTATTTAGTGAATCATCTGTCCTCTCTCGATATTGTACCATATCTTATTGTCTCTTCTGGTTACAACATCTGAAAGTTGCACCTTCGATTTTTGCTCAGATGATTTTGGATAAATTAAAAAGATGTATGACAATAATTACATTTTGCATACAATTCTCCTGGCAAAAAGTCATGCATCATAACATATACCATTTTGGTCAATGCATGGTGTTGCATCATCATCGACAATCCGTAGACTGACTTACGAATGTGCTTCCAATATAACATCGGGTTGTCTTGGGTTTCCTAAGTCTTTCTTGCTGCTGTTGGCACTATAGGGTTGCTATTCCTCTTTTGTGGTGGTGTTTAATCACATGACCATGATGCCGTGTCGGAACCTAAGGCCTCATGTGCACTGCAGTCACATAATTGAGCCATTAGGAGCGCACTGGTGACTAGGTATATGTGACGTAACCCCACTACAACCTCTTCTTATGCAACCTTACTAGTGTCCTAACTTTTGATCCTCGTTTAAGGATATAGGACTGTCCAGGTGTTAGTTACGAGAGAACGGTTGTAGGGTGCGAGTCGTGTGCATCATCAACTTATGATAGCAGTATGCATCATACTTCATGCATATTATACGTGCATACATTGCAAGTATCATCATCCTTGCATCATAGTGTATGCATCATTTGGTCAACATCATGATAATTGCATTGTGTCATATGCACCATCTTGATCGTGCATGGAATCCTTCATCCTCGTATTGCATCCTCATCTCAAACAGTGCATCACATTCATGGGTATATATATATCCAGCATTACACTTTGAATTGGAAGCATTTTATCATTATCCCTTGATTGCATCAGTATAAATAGGCATGTTTTACAATCAACATCCTCTAAATTATTTAAGTAATAAACTCTGAGCAAAAATACTTCAAACATCATTTTGTCAAACCCTTATACCATCCTTATTTGTTATCCATGAGTTTCGTCCTCATGTACAATCTTTTATCTTGTCAAACTCACCTATGTACAATCTCTTCATACTCTCGTTATACTCATCTCGCCATGCTCTCATCATCAACTTAAATCTTCTCTAGTGCGATTGCTTCTTGCCATTTTTAATGGGTGATTTGCTTCTCTTCCCTTCAGAGCCTTACATCCGAATCTCGGGACGAGATTCTTTTTAGGGGGGAAGGCTGTGACAGTTCATGTATCTGTAAGCTAGGCTTATAATTTGATAGTGTGAAGTGTACGCTTGTTAGTGTAAAACTTTTGTGTGTTTGTGTGAAACTGTTGAAAATTTAAAGTACAAGTAAAAAGGGTATTTTTGTAATTATAGAAAAACATAGGGTTGTTTTTGCAACATGTATTTGGATTAGGGTAATTTCAAAATAAGTGAAAGTGGTTTTGTAAACATGTTTTCCTTGTTTTAATCCTTGTAAAAAATATATATTTATTTATCCAAAAGTTTTATTGGAAATGTGTATGTTGAAGTATGTAAAAATTTTGGGTAAAGTGGTAAAAACAAGGGTATTTATGTAATTTTATAAAAGTATAAGTCCTTTTACGCAAATATTTGATTTACAAAAGTAATTTTCAAAAGTTACTAGGGGCCAAATTATAAGAATGCAAGTAATCATGATAGCTTTGAAAACTTGCATTTAGGCCCAAGTTGTGTGTAAAATATGTAACAAGGACAAATCTTTAGAAAACTTAAAGTTAGTCCAAAATTTCAAAATAGAGTTGCATACTTTTAGTTTTTGAACTTAAACCCTAAAGCAAAGTTGTAGAGCTTGAAAAATTGTACAACTTTCATTTTGGTCATTTCTTCATTAGAGCCTTGTAGCAGTGGGAAATTTAGTTTTACTTCCGGGCCCTTGAAGTCTTTGCAAATTGCAGACAGGTCCTTGGCGCTCTCCCACTCTTCTTCTACCTCTGGCTGCTTCCTCTGCTCCCCTGTTTTACTGTGCCGGCGCCGCAATTCCCAGGATCCAAGCCGGCAGTGCAGCCCCCCCTCGCTCCCCTCACTCCCAGGCGCCGCCCTAGCCCTGCCCGCCGCCCTAGCCCGCTCCCGTGGCCTCTCCTCGCGCCCCCACGCGTCTGCCGCCGCCTGCCGAGCCATGTGCGCCGCCCACCCGAGCCGCCGCCGTGGACTTCGCCCTTGCGGCCCCTCCCGTACCTCCTCCTCTCTATAAATAGCGGCCCTAGGACCTCCCGAAGCTAATCCCCCACTCCCTTGCGCCTCCCCCTCGCCTGAGCTCTGCTCCCAGTGCCGCCCCCGCCGCCACCGCACTGCCCACCGCCGGCGACCATCTTTCCGGCCTCCCCAAGCCCGGCCAAGTCCCCAAATGAGTACGTCGCGGTTTCCTCTTGCTCCCCACTCCCTCTCCCCTGCTACCCGAGCCTCCCCTTCACCGGATTGGAGCCCAAACCGAGCTCGCTCCGGCCGGCAATGGCAGAGGGACCTGTTCGCGAAGATTGAACTCTTTCCAAGGGTCTAAATGAAAGTTTTTGGGTCTTCTTCTTTTCCAATGTGCTGAACTTTGAAAATTCCTAGAAAATCATAGAAAATTCAAAAAAATGTGAAACCAGTTGGACTTGAATCTTCATTTCAAATTCTATCACTTTTGTTTTATGACCATGCTGTGAAAATAGATAGTTTGTACTGTATTTAGAATAAAAGTAAATGGATGTTTGTTATTTCATGTGAGTGATATTTTTGACTTGTAAATTCAATAGAGAATTGTAGGAAATTCGAAAATTACAAAACCAGTTTTGTTTGAAACTAGGTTTTGAACTCTATAACTTCTATTAAGTGAGTTTGATTTGAAACCAAATAGTTTTGAATCAATGTTGAATCTAAGACATGGAAATGTAATATCCAATCCATAATTCCAATTTTAACCCTATAGGTTAACTTTGTGATCATGATTTTTGATATACAAATTTCTATAGATGACATATAAAGTGATATAAAATCTTCAAATCTAAATTCATGATATAATTTAATTTCTTTTAAGATAACCATTTCAAATTATTTTGAGCAAAAATTTGCTAAGCATACCTTTTAAACTTTAATCAATTAGATCTCTTAATCATGAATTATGAAGTAATCTATTTTTAAATATTCAAAATCTTATAACATTCTTTACTCAAAAAGTTTAAATTCAAATCTAAATCTGAATTTAACTCTAATTTATGTTTTAATATTTATCTTGGATTAATTCAATTTGTTTATAATACAATTAACTAAATCTTTTCAGTGAAGCTTATCTAATTAGATCTTTTAATCAAAATCTTTTAAATACACAATAAGCTGTGTTTAAGTTTTCAAAACTTTATAACTCTAATTATTTAAGGTTCACATTCAATTTTGAATTTAATTTAAACTTGAAATATTTTAATTCCTGTTTTCAATTAAATCAATGCTATAATCATGAATTGAATGTAAATGATTCAGAGCTTAGGTTCCCTTTTTGTACCATAAGTTCTTAAGTGTTAACCTATTGGATTGCAGCTAATCTTTGAAATATAGCTTGTGTCCTTCTTGTTTAGCCTTGTGTAAAAATTTTCAAGTCTTTTCCTGCTCTTTAGCTATGGAATTTAAGTGCCTTTGTGTTGTAGTTGATGAAATATTTGTTTGTAGATTTTAATCTTGCTAGGACCTTTTCTGTAAAATCAGCACACCCCGGCCTTTATCGATCACATACTTTAGGATACACTTAACGACTACGTACCTATCGGCTAGGTACTCTGTCAGATTAAAATGTGAATCGGCTATGTGTGAACCTTTGTTAAACAGCCGATTTATCTGAGTTTCACACTAGATCTTAAGATTCTTGCTTTCGGCTAATCCAAGCTGATTTTAGTTGTTTTCCATATAGGTCAATTATGTCCGATCAATTCTTAGTTTTCCAATCTTTACCGGCACACTTCCACCTGCCGATTTGTCGGCTAAGAAGTCAGTCACGTACAACCCATCAACTATACACCTATCGGCCACATTCTCGTTAGACTAGTTTCGCACTTGTGGTCTCACCAACCTAGTTTAATATTAGTGTTCTGTTACACCTAATTCTTGAAATAAGTCTAACTTAGCTAACCCTATCGGCTGTACGGCACTCAATTGTTGTGTTGACGTAATCCAGCCGATGCAACCACACCTAGTTACCTAGGATAACCTTTAAGCACATTTCAATTAAGACACAACTGCTTTAAGAAGCATCCCTCTGCTAAAGTGATCGATGTTTTCATCGATCAATTAGAAAGCCAGTGCACCTGTCAATCGGCTACCCAGACCAAAGTACACAACCTTGAATCAGTAAGATCGCACAGTAGACACACCTCTGTTAGACATGACCAAAGCACGTCAATCGGCTAAACCTGATGCATCCTCATCGGTTACGGCCAAGACCTATACACCAACCCATTAAATAACCAAACATGCTACCTAATGAAATTAGTATAGATGTTTAGGGTAACCCACCCTGTTGCTTAACGTAACTAGTTAGTTTGGTTGATACCCGATGAATGACTGCCCAGTACAGGGTAGTTAGATTGTTTGTTATAATGTAATGTTCCTTTATTTGGATTGCAACTTTATCGTGAATTGAAATGAAAGTGTATGCATCCATTGAACTCCATCTTGCATATCATGTAGACTCGATCTCTTCCTCGCTGATGGAAGTTACCAGCTAATCCTGGAACCGGAAGGAGGTTGTTCTGAAGACCCTAAGGACTTCGTCAGGGAATTCTCGGAAGGCCCGAATCAAAGTTCGGACGTTATTAACTTGACTAACCCCAGCCCCGCCAGTAAAGGCAAGCCCCGGACATAACCTACTATTTTTATTACACTGCAATCTATATCTATTTACGTATTCTATGCATTAAGTTCTTAGGAATTGCTTGAAACCCTAGTTGCATTCTCCTAGGAACCGATGTATTGAATACTAGTATTTGAGTCCGGCTAGTTGCTATGCTAATAGGGCCGGTAGAAGTCGGGTGATTTCCTGTCACTCGCGCGACATAGGAGTTGTATTGCTTACATTTCTGTTATCACTATAAGGATGCCGGACGGGAGTTTTGTGAGGTATCATGGTTGAGATGATACCCCGTCTGTGTTGTTGAATTGGATAAGGCCGCAGGATGTGTTAGCGGTGGTTAAGCATTTGAAAGTACTAACCACATGCCGCGAAATATGGTAAGCGGTAAGCCTAGTAGCCAATCGGCCCGAGGAGTGGACATACCTCCCACCACTCGCCTTGCTTCTTCTGGTTACTCATGTTCGACTGAGGAAATACGTGTTGCAAGGGCAACCAGGAATACGGGTTTTGTAGTCGCGCTACAGACGTATGTCCTGCACACATTGGGTGTGCGTATGTTCCTGCAGTCGCTTGTGGTGGCTCTGATCCACGAGTCGGAATGAAAGGCAAACGGTTGCTTCGGGACTATCGTTGGATGTTCCAAGCGTGTGAGTTAGGTTTACCTTGCAAGGTTAAATTCGATTCAGAATCGTCCGCCTCTCACGAAGATTGAGACTGCTTAATCCCTTTATCACACAGAGTAACAAGAGCAACTATATGATGAGTAATACTGATGGTTGAGATAAAGAGCTCTACCTTGCTTGCTTAGTTATAGGTGCTTATCTAGAATGGATAATCACATAGAACTTGAAAGCTAAAAATTGAAAATAAGGATCTACTCTTAGTTGCTTTTCAGCTGAAACTAAACCTAGAGCTGTTATAAGCCTTCATGAGTCTAGTTACGGGCTAAGTATACCCAATCCCGGGTAAGCCTTGCTGAGTATTAGTATACTCAGTCTTGCTAGTTATATATATTTTGCAGGTAATGTCTTGAAGACCCTACTCTTCCCTTGCCCTGGCCCTGTGCTCCTTCAGAAGGTTGGTCCGTGGAATGGGATCCGTCCCCGGCCAGCACTGGTGATATCGAGCGATGTCGTGCTCGGGCTTAGCATGACATCGTCTTATCGACGAGTTGTAATCATCGCGTATACTTTCCGCTGCTAAAAACCATAGTTTTAACAGTTTGTAATCTTCTCTCTGAATTTAATCTTCATACCTCTTTTGGAAACCCTTTGATAGAGTCGGAGTGCCCGATCTTTCGGTGAGTGGAGTTAATTTCGATCTGGTGGAAGATGACCCTCACGATCCGACTACGACGAGCGAGCCCGAAGCGCCAATGCAATCGCTGAACCAACTTCCTGTGGTTACCGACCTTGTTGATGCAAGATCAGCCTGATCACGAAGATCGTTTCCTGCACGCAATCGAAGAACGAACAAGAAAAAGATGCGAGCAATCACAATATCACTCGAAGGTGGAGTTCTGAATCTCACGAGGACAGCGCGTATTTGCGCGTGTTCGAGAGTAGCTAAAGCTAGATGTAAAACAAAACTCAAGTCTGGAAAACAATGATGACTCTATCTAAATAGAGGAAGAGAGGGGCGCAACCCTAGGAAAGGGCGGCCAGGAAGGGGGCGCAGCCCCTAGTGGTGGTCAGCCCTAGGCGCCCACGCAAAGGCCTCAGTTGGGCCAGCATCTATTCTTCTGGGCCTTCGTTCTTCAGTAGCATGACGAAGTTTAGTTCTCTTGCACGGGCCCGAGTGATTGGCCCAAAAGGAGGTGGCGCCTGGGGTGGAGGAGCATCTGGTGTCGCCGGAAAAGGTGCTGCTGGCGTAGACGTACTCGTGTTGTAGTTGATGTCCTCATCATCCTCCCCTTCTAGAACTGAAGTCGTCCTCGACGGCAACTCCTCATCCTCGCCCACATATGGCTTCAAATCTGCAACATTAAAACTAGTGGAAACACCAAGCTCCGCAGGCAGGTCAAGGACATAAGCATTATCATTAATCTTGGTTAGCACCTTAAAAGGACCAGCAGCACGAGGCGTCAATTTAGAACGGCGTAAAGTAGGAAACCGATCCTTTCTCAAATGCAACCAAACCATATCACCAGGTTCAAAAGTAACAAGTTTTCGACCTTTACTACCAGCAACCTGATATTTAGCATTAGCAGCAGCAATGTTTTGTTGAGTCTGTTCATGCAAATTAATCATGTGTTCAACATGGGCAACAGCATCTATGTGTGGGGCGTCCGCAGCATCAAGCGAAAACAAATCAATAGGCACCCGAGGAATATAACCATAAACAATCTGAAAAGGGCACATCTTTGTAGAAGAATGTGTTGCATGATTATAAGCAAACTCAACATGAGGCAGGCAATCTTCCCAACGTTTCAAATTTTTGTCTAAAACAGCCCTAAGCATGGTTGACAAAGTTCTATTAACCACCTCAGTTTGTCCATCAGTCTGAGGGTGACAAGTTGTGCTAAACAGCAATTTAGTTCCCATTTTATTCCAAAGTGATCTCCAAAAATGACTGAGAAACTTAGCATCACGATCAGAGACAATTGTATTCGGAATACCATGCAAACGAATAATCTCGCGAAAGAACAATTCAGCAACACTGCTAGCATCATCAGTCTTATGACATGGTATAAAATGAGCCATTTTGGAGAATCTATCAACAACCACAAAAATGCTATCCCTCCCCTTCTTAGTTCTAGGCAATCCCAAAATAAAGTCCATAGAAATATCAAGCCAAGGGGAAGTAGGGACAGGCAAAGGCATATACAAACCATGGTTGTTCAGTCGTGACTTAGCTTTCTGACAAGTAGTGCAGCGGGCAACAAGGCGCTCGACATCACGGCGCATCCGGGGCCAAAAGAAGTGGGCGGCCAGTACCTCATGCGTCTTGTAGACGCCAAAGTGTCCCATGAGACCGCCTCCGTGTGCTTCCTATAACAACAAAAGACGAACCGAGCTTGCTGGAACACACAGCTTGTTAGCGCGAAACAGGAACCCATCCTGCAAGTAAAATTTGCCCCATGGTTTGCCGTCCATACAATGAGCTAAGATATCTTTAAAATCAGCATCATCAACATATTGATCTTTCACAGTTTGTAAGCCAAAGATTTTAAAATCTAACTGGGACAGCATGGTATATCGACGAGACAAAGCATCTGCAATGACATTTTCCTTCCCATTCTTGTGTTTAATAATGTAAGGGAAAGACTCAATGTATTCTACCCAATTAGCATGATGACGGTTCAGATTTGTTTGGGTACGAATATGTTTCAAAGCCTCATGATCAGAATGGATGATAAACTCGCGATGCCAAAGATAGTGCTGCCATGTTTGCAAAGTGCGAACTAAAGCATAAAGCTCCTTATCATACGTAGAATATCTCAGGCTAGCACCGCTTAATTTCTCACTAAAATAAGCAACCGGTTTTCCTTCTTGTAACAAAACAGCACCTAGCCCAATACCGCTAGCATCACATTCAAGCTCAAACACTTTATTAAAATTGGGCAATTGCAAGAGGGGAGCATGTGTTAACTTATCTTTCAAAGTGTTGAACGCTACCTCCTGCGAGTCGCCCCAAGCAAATGGCGCACCTTTTTTGGTAAGCTCGTGCAAAGGGGCTGCAATGGAGCTGAAATCACGGACGAACCGACGGTAGAATCCTGCAAGTCCAAGAAAGCTCCGAATCTGTGTAACCGTCGTCGGTGTAGGCCATTCCCGAATGGCATCAATCTTGCTGCTGTCCACCTCAATGCCCTGCGGAGTCACAACATAGCCAAGAAACGAAACACGTTGCGTGCAAAAGATGCATTTTTCCATGTTACCAAATAAGCGAGCTGCACGCAACGCATCAAAAACAGCACTCAAATGTTCTAAATGCGCTTCCATATTCTTGCTGTAAATAAGGATATCATCAAAATAGACAACAACAAACAATCCTATGAAGGGCCTTAGAACTTCATTCATCAAACGCATAAAGGTGCTGGGAGCATTAGTCAAACCAAACGGCATAACCAACCATTCATATAACCCAAATTTCGTTTTAAAAGCCGTTTTCCATTCATCACCCAATTTCATTCGAATCTGATGGTAACCACTACGCAAATCAATTTTAGTGAAAAGAATGGCGCCACTAAGCTCATCTAGCATATCATCAAGGCGTGGTATAGGGTATCGATAACGAATGGTGATGTTATTAATAGCGCGACAGTCTACACACATACGCCATGAGCCATCTTTCTTTGGAACAAGTAACACAGGAACTGAGCAAGGGCTAAGAGACTCACGAATGTAACCCTTGTCAAGCAACGCCTGCACCTGGCGCTGGATCTCCTTCGTCTCATCCGGATTTGTACGGTATGGTGCGCGGTTCGGAAGCTGTGCACCGAGAATGAGATCGATCTGATGCTCAATTCCACGGAGCGGGGGAAGACCCGGTGGCAAGTCTTTGGGAAAGACATCAGCGTACTCCTGCAAAAGGTTAGCAACCGCAGGAGGAATATCCAAAGACGGTGCATCATCAAGTGAAACGAGCATACTAGAGCATACAAGTGCATAGCAGGGCAAGTGAGCATCGCGGAGATCATCAAAATCAGCACGTTGAGCAAGTAAAACAGGAGCATTCAACTTGATTTCAGAATTAGAAGTCGATGGTGATGGTTCAAGTTGTTTAGCATTCCTAGCAGCTCGAGCAAGATCATCTTTAACAATTTGTTCAGGTGTCATTGGATGTATAATTATTTTCTGACCCTTAAACATGAAAGAATAATGATTCGAACGACCATGATGCAAGCTATCAGTATCATATTGCCAAGGTCTACCAAGTAACAAAGAGCATGCTTCCATGGGAATAACATCACAATCGACAAAATCAGAATAAGCACCCATGGAGAAAGGAACACGCACGGACCGTGTTACTCTAATTTTGCCACCATCATTAAGCCACTGAATGTGATATGGATTTGGATGCTTACGAGTGGGTAAGGACAACTTCTCGACCAGCACGGTACTCGCCAAGTTGTTGCAGCTGCCGCTGTCGATGATGATGCGAATCGACCGCTCCTGCACAACGCCCTTTGTATGGAACAGAGTGTGTCGCTGATTCTTCTCGGGCGGGACGACCTGTGTACTAAGAACACGCTGCGCAACAAGACTTTCATACCTATCGGCGTCGCCCGGGTTGACATGTAACTCCGCCTTAGCTGCATGGTCAGTGGCAAGCATAGTATGATGAGTGTCCTCGGAATCACTAGCGGACGAGTACTCACCATTGTCACGTATGAGCAAGGTGCGCTTGTTTGGGCAGTCCCGAATCATGTGCCCAAATCCTTTGCAACGATGGCACTGAATATCCCGTGTACGTCCTGTGGAAGGAGCAGCGCCTGTGGACGGGGGTGCTGCAGGTTTGGCCGGCCTCTCGCGCGGTGTAGTGCTGGTCGTGGATGGCGCATGCAGGGCAGGTGCCGAGCTGGTTGCCGGGCTTCTTCCTGCAAAAGAGTTAGAAAATGTCTTCGAGCGGCGACCCTGCACTTCACGTTCAGCTTTGCAAGCATATGCAAACAATGTGGTCATATCATTATATTCCTTATAATCAAGTATGTCCTGAATTTCGCGGTGCAAACCACCGCGAAAACGTGCCATAGCAGCGTCGTCTGTCTCAAACAAACCACAACGAATCATACCTTTTTGTAGCTCCTGATAGTAGTCCTCAACAGATTGTTGACCTTGTCGAAAGCACTGCATTTTTTCAAGCAAATCTCGTGCATAATATGAAGGGACAAATCTGTGTCGCATGGCAGCTTTTAATTGAGTCCAAGTGGTGGGAGGGGGATGTTTTTGCTTATATTCACGCCACCAAATTAAAGCAAAATCAGTAAATTCACTAATAGCAGCTTTAACTTGAGAACTAGCAGGAATGTCATGGCATGAAAATTTCTGGTCGACCTCTAGTTCCCAATCAAGATATGCAGCAGGATCATATTTGCCAGTAAAAGATGGAATTTTAAATTTAATCTTAGCAAATGGGTCATTATGTTGATGGCGTACCACACGGCGGGCACGACCGCGATGAGCTCCCTCATCCGGCTCCGTGTCACCGCCATAATCCTGCTGCAACTCCGTGATCGTTGTGTTCAATGCGTCTAGCCGTGCCACAATGGTGTCGAGCGTGGTCCTAGCGGCCGTTTGAGCGAGGTCGAGCTGATCGAACCTCTCGGTCGATGACGTGATCGTCGAGTCAAGCCGTTCATGCATCGTCTTGATGTCCACAGCAAGGCCGTCAACTCGTGTCCGCATGTCCTGCAGCTGTTCATCCGCTGTGCCTTCGTCTCCTGCCATAGTTAGCGCAAACACAAAAACAAAGCCGACGACGACAAGGGTGTAACGGCTCACAAGGCGCTCACAGTAGTGCTGTTATCAAGTTCTTATCCGTTCGTACCAAGCACACAGGGGTGATCTGCAATCAACAGGTAGAACCGGCGAAAGATTGGAGGAGCGATTGCCTGGAGAAACAAAGTCTGCTCGTCGTAGAACTATGTGGAGTTCTGGGTAGGCTGCACTCAATTCAAGGGTTAGCACAATCAAACAATATTGCAAGGTTGAATTATAGTGCCAAACACGTAATCAAAGCTGCTGGAAACAAAGTGCAAAAGGTGAGCAAGGGTATGGGGGGCAAAGGAAAAAAAAAACACAAGAGAGAAAACAAGGAACCTGGGCGTCCTGCGGAGAACGCCCAAACGAAGGTAACCTCCTTTCGGTTTCCCCCTGTTTTGTTTCTGCGTTTCTGTTTTTTTTTTTTTTTGCCAAGAGTCCTCAAAACCGATAATATGAACACAGAGGATCTCAAACAGCAAGTTACGACACACACTTTTTCCGAAAGTACAGGGGTATTCCGGTAAAAAGAAGGCGAACCTCATAATATGGTACCAAGAAAGAGAGATACGGATGTGAAAAACTGGCACGGCGTGGGGAAGGGGGGGGGGAAAAAAGACCTAGGCAGGTGACCGAGTCGGTCGCGGCACGTTGTGGAGGTGGGGTGGAGGGAAGGGCGATCGAGTCTGATTCGGTCCCGACGTGTGTAAGGGGGATGTGCGGCCGTCCTGTGCCCGGACTCCTTGCCCGTTCCTCTTTTCTTTTTTTTTTGACTTTCCTTTTTTTTATTGCTTTCTTTCCTTTTTTTTTTGGACTTTCCTTTCACACAGGAGTGCGGGAGGACGAAACAGGGCCGGCGGCGCTACGGCACGTGTGACCAGGACGCGATCAGGGAAGAAGGGTGCGGCGTGTGTGGTAGGGTTGCGGCGTGCGTGGGGCAAAAAGGAAGGCGAGCAGCAAGATGGAAGGGCGGCGCACTAGGTGTGAAGAGACAGGAACAAGGCGATGAGAAAACAAAAACACAAGTAACCAGCAACAATTGAACTGTACAGCACACAAATTCAACAACGCAAGTATTGAAAGAATGCGCGAGGCTAAAAAAGGTTGCTGGGACAAGATCTAACCTGAAAATAAATTTTTGTTTTGGTTTTGGTGGACTGTAGGAAGGGCAAAAGAAAAACACTCGATAAACTCACCGATCAACCTGGAAAGCTGATACCACTTGATAGAGTCGGAGTGCCCGATCTTTCGGTGAGTGGAGTTAATTTCGATCTGGTGGAAGATGACCTTCACGATCCGACTACGACGAGCGAGCCCGAAGCGCCAATGCAATCGCTGAACCAACTTCCTGTGGTTACCGACCTTGTTGATGCAAGATCAGCCTGATCACGAAGATCGTTTCCTGCACGCAATCGAAGAACGAACAAGAAAAAGATGCGAGCAATCACAATATCACTCGAAGGTGGAGTTCTGAATCTCACGAGGACAACGCGTATTTGCGCGTGTTCGAGAGTAGCTAAAGCTAGATGTAAAACAAAACTCAAGTCTGGAAAACAATGATGACTCTATCTAAATAGAGGAAGAGAGGGGCGCAACCCTAGGAAAGGGCGGCCAGGAAGGGGGCGCAGCCCCTAGTGGTGGTCAGCCCTAGGCGCCCACGCAAAGGCCTCAGTTGGGCCAGCATCTATTCTTCTGGGCCTTCGTTCTTCAGTAGCATGATGAAGTTTAGTTCTCTTGCACGGGCCCGAGTGATTGGCCCAAAAGGAGGTGGCGCCTGGGGTGGAGGAGCATCTGGTGTCGCCGGAAAAGGTGCTGCTGGCATAGACGTACTCGTGTTGTAGTTGATGTCCTCATCACCCTTGTAACATAAATTCCTCTGTGATGTAAAATGTGATGGTGATTGTATCTCTGGACTCACCTTCGTGTGAGGTAACCTTATTTGATCCTGTGTATCGGTGGTTTATCGGGACGTTACCCGACAGGCCAAGGGATTATACCGTTTGAAGCACGTTGGAGCCCTCGGGAGTAGACTCACGTACTTGAGCCGGTATAATTCAGGTTGGTTCTGCCACATCAAAGGGGGGTTCGCGATCTAATCTCATCCGTGAACATCAGATCGGACGGCCAGGGAGAAAAGGGGGAATCCGGGCGGCGGAGAGGATCACCGGAGCTCATCTCCGCGGTGGCGCACGGCTCGGGCTCGCCGGAGCTCGGCGTTCCCGCCGCTCCGGGGGCCAAACTGACCTGGGCTTGGGTCCGGTGTGACCTGCGCGACACGTGTGATTCACCTAGGGCCCAAGCGAAGCACGGGGAGGACTCTAGCGACGAGCCCGATGGTGGGGGCGGCTCGGGGCGACGGCGCATCGACGGCGCTCGCATTCAGGGCGTTACGGGCGGCTAACGGCTACTGCAGCTGGTGCAAAAGGACCCGAGCGCGAAGGGGAAACTCACCGAGGGGCTACGGTGCCCGGAGCGTGGCGGAGGACGATCGTCGACGATGGCGGCCGGCGGGGACGTTCGGTGCTCGTGGGGGTGGACACCGGAGTGCTCCCTGGGCGCCCTGGCACCCCAGGTCGACGTGTGGCGCTCCTGCGAAGCCTACTGAGGGATTAGCGGGACCGGAGCGGCACCGGCGGTGAGCAATTGCGGCGGCGGTAAACTCACCCGCGGTGGCGTTCCAGGAGAAATCCAGGACCGAGAGCAGGCCGGAGTCGCGGGTGGAAGGCGTAGAAGATCCCGGGTGTTGAGGCGACGCTGATGCGGGGCTTGTGCGGCCCGTGGCGCGGTGGAACGGCGCACCCACGGTGGTGCAGGGGAGATGCTGCGGCGGAGCAGCGCGGAGAGAGGTCCTAGGGTTTGGGAGCACCACCAAGGGTAAAGTTGGGGACGCAGGGGAGTCCGGGGTCGCCAGATAAAGCCCGGTCGGGGTCTCGTCGCGTGGGCCCAGGGGAGAGGAGCTCGCCGGAGTTTTCGGGGAGAAGTTGAGCGCCGGAGAAGAAAGGGGAAAGAGGGAAGGGGCACTGGCGCGTGGGGCCACCTGGCCAGAGAGAAAGGAGGGGAGGAGAGCGCGGCTCGAGCTGGGGAAAGAAACGGCGCCGACACGCGGGCCCGGGTGACAGCGAGAGAAGGGGGAGGGAGGGGAGCGCACGGGGACCGGCTGAGGGAGGAGTGGGCCGGGGCGCGGCCCACGTGGGGGAAAAGAGAGAGAGAGAGGTTGCTGGGCCTCGGGTGGCCCATGTGGAAGAGAGGGGAAAGGGGGCCCGAGGAGGAGGGAGAGACTGGGCTGGGCCAAGGTTGCTGGGTTGGGCTGCCTTCTTTTCTTCTTTTGTTTTTCTAACTCACTAATTCAAACAATTCTAATTGAATTCAAATACAATTTGAATTCAAACCTATACACTCAACACAAATAAAACAATGCTGCAGCATGAATGCACAAACACTTTAATCCTATGATAAATTTTATTTTCTTGCGTTATAAATTGCTTTAAATGCCACAAAAATTAAAGAAAAGCCTGGAAAATTTATTTAAGCCCAAATAAATTCATTAAAATTTAAGGAATTTACCTTAGGGTGTTACAGAATGCACCCAGTAAACTTCTCCTTTCTTCTATCCCCTCGCACGCACCCGCATTCTTGTTCTTTTCCCGCTCGACTACTTCGCCGGAGCTCCTCTGTCCACCGCCGTCAGCCGTCTTCGCCACTCCTCCTCTCCAATCTTGTACTCCACCAGCACTGCTGCATCTCACTACCCCTTTCTGACCCGCTCTTCTTCCTCCTCCCGCGCGCGTAGCCCAGAACGCGCACTGGCGACCCCACTCTCCGCCGCCGTTCTAATTCTAGTTGAACCGAAGTTCCACCCCTTTTCCTCCTTCGCCAAGAGCACCATCAGCACTACATCTCCACGCCGAAGCTCCCTGACCAATTCCCCTTCGCCTTCCTGCACTCTGGTCACCAGAACACCGCCGCCGCCCTCAGAACCTCGCCGCGCCAGCTCTGTTTCTAGTCGAACTGCCACCCCCGAGCTTCCCTTCTACGCTTCCAACCACCCCCAAGTCTGCCGTGAGCTCCTGAACCTAGTCCTCCACGCTAGATTTTGATTGCCGCCGCTCGACTTCTTTTGTTCAAGTCGATTAGGGACCCAGTTGCAAGCCTCTGTTTCTTTCTAGGGTCTTTTCTGTAAAATACCAGGAATCAATCGGCTACACGTCTGTAAGTTACACGCTGTCGGTGTTTTACAGGCTGCCCACCGAGGGGTATACCCGAGGTGGTAAGTTTAGATGAGGAGACGTCGAGATTAGGAACTCGAAGGTGCAAGGAACACAAGACTTAGATAGGTTCGGGCCGCGAGGTGCGTAATACCCTACGTCCTGTATGGTGGTTTGTATTGCCTTGGGTGTAGAATGTTGTGTTTCGAAGGGATCCCTGGCCCCCCTTATATATCCGGAAGGACAGGGTTACATGAATCCTAGCCCAATACTAGCTAAGGAATCGTATCCGATTATAACTCGAGTAGTTCTTCTGTATCGACTAGCTTTATCTCTTACTCATACGAGTAGAGAACAACATAAATAAGAGATAAGACAAGCTTTATCTCCTAATTCTATTTAAACTACGTTATGTACACAATCCCGTAGCCCCGGGTCTGACAAGCCCCTGAGCTCTTCATAGCTGAGTATTGCAGACTTCTCGAGCACTTTCGAAGTAGTCTTCAGCTTCTTTTGAAGCTCCGTCCTGAAGTTCTTCTTCGAGTACTTTCTTGGCTGCATCGAAGCTATGAGGTGCTCATGCCCCGAATTACTTCTTTGGTATGGTGTGCGATTGAAAAATCACACTCCATATGGAGTAGCCCCCGAGCCTTAGGTTGAATCGAAGAATTAGGCTGAGGGTCACATTAGTCTTGAATCTTCCTTACTTACTTTTCAAATTAATTTGGAAAAATAAGCAGCTGATGCCACATATCCCGCAGCCCCCGAGCCTTGAATCCAAATCTCTCAGGTTTGGAAATAAGGATCCGAAGGTCATGGAATGCATTGAAAAAATGTCCCCATGATAAATAACTGGTGTGATGGTATGATGATGGAAGTTAGATCTGGAATTCGAAAAACCCCCTTTTTCAGGACAATTAACCCTGAAAAAATGATTAACCAAATATTTTATCTAAACAATCTACCAAACGACCCCTCATCTTCCAAATATTCCCTGAAATGACTCTTCAAATTCGAGACAATAAAACTGTATCCAACCGCTGGTTATTTAACCCCGCGGTAACGCCAAGTAAAATCTGTGCTTCCAATCTACAATCCGCCAAGAACTTTCCAAATCCTCCAACCAAAGCCGCACTCCGCCTTCACCCCCTTAGAGAAACCCAATCCAACCAAATCTCTCCGCCCCTTTCTCCGCAGCCCCCGAGCAACTCGTGGTGAGCGGATCCAGAAATGGCGCCCAAGAGATCCAACGAGAAGGATGGGAAGAAGAAGGAGTCGCAGCCACTGTCTGGGGAGTGGACTCACAGTAAGTGCTCCAACAACGATCTCAAAAAACTTGTTTCCGAGGGTTTGCTTCAAGACAAGAGTCTTGTCAACTAGCGCCCCTCTTTTCATGAACCTTTTCCCATGGAAAATGTAGACGAAATCGTCACATTTTACCATTTTGCCGAATGGGGTCTGGCCCTCCCTCTTGCTCTTTCTTCCGTGGCCTTCTTTATTTCTACAGGCTTGAGCTCCATCACCTCAACCCGAATTCCATTTGCCATATTGCCATCTTCATTCATTTCTGCGAAGCTTTCCTCGGAATCGAACCCCATTGGGACCTTTTCCACTTCCTTTTCTGGGTAAAGCCACAACCCACAGCCAAAAACCTATCCGTTGTAGGGGGCGCCGGCATCCAGCTTAGACAGCAAGCCAGCGATAGGTACCTTTCCTATAAATTCCCCTCCAACATTCCTGGATGGAAGAACCACTGGTTCTACATCGAAACCATGCCCCCCAGCTTCCTAAAAAATTCGGCAAACCTCCTGTCGTGAGGCCAGAGTGGAACACCGAGCTCTCCAGAGCAGACTTGGACCAAGTCGATGAGTTGCTAGCCATCATAGCAGCTCACAAAGAAATAGGAGTGATCGGAGCATCCGTAATGTTTTCTTTCTTCAAGCGCCGGATCCAGCCAATCCAACAACGTCACACTTTAGGCTTCGAGTGCATAGGCGCTGAAGATCCCACTCGGATGTGCGCAGAAGAATTGACTGACGACACCGCACTCATCTGGGTCAGGCGAGTGTTGCTGGATGTGGGTGCAGTTATTTTCAAGCACTCACAAAAGAAGACTGAAAAACTAAAGGCAGTCATGAGTGGCTACCAGGAGCTTGCTGCCAAGGAAAAACTCATATACGAAGAGAAGACAAAGAACATTTAACTTCAGAGAGAGCTTGACAAGCTGAAGCTGGAGCGAACGCGAGAGACGTGGCTTCTAAAGAATGATCTGCGCAATCTCGAGAAGGCCAACTCTAAGCTCTAGGAACAACTTAAAGAACAAAAGAAGGCGCACCAAGGCAAACCCTTTCTTCCCTCGAGTACTTTTACTTAACAATTTGTCTTGAATTCTAAAAATATCTTCACCGTAGAGCTTAGGAAAATCTTAACATATAAAGAAGACCTGCTTACTGACGTGAAGAATATGCTGTATCGCCACACAGATGACATTGAGAGACTGCAGAAGGTGATCACTGACACCAAACAACAGTTCGCCGGCTGCCTTCAGCAGATCAAGACGCTGGGTGAAGAGAAGGAGCAGCGGCAAAAGGAGCTGGAGGACCTCAGGGGGGCCGTCCAGAAGCTTGTGGACATGGTGGACCCACAAGAAGACAGCGAAGCAGGCGAGCGGCCCTTGCTGGAGCGACTTCTCGGAGCGCCACGGAAGGTCCTCAGTTTCCTCACGGAAGCTCCGATCACGTGTGTCAGCCACGCTCTTTCCTTTGTAAAATCCTTTTGGCCAGAAGCTCGACTAGAAGCGTTCACACAGGGTGTGGCTGCGGAGTGTTCTGAATAACAATTCAACGAGTACCTCCAAGAAGCCCAACATGTAGCAGAACAGATAGTAAAAAGTGTACTGCAGGATTGAGATGTAAAAACAAGTACTCATTTCCTTGTAACTAAATTGTCATCCAAGTTTAAAGGCTAAGTAGTAGACACTACCCCAGGTGTAGCGACTCTGGAAGTAGTCAAAGTAGCTCCGGGTAGGATCCCATCCAACAAGTTAGGTATAACCCGAATGAGCAGGTCTAACCAGTTAGGAAAAAACGCGAGCATCGTCGTGTGACTACCGTGCTTATGACAAGAAATCGAAACTACCCTGAGTGCAACGACTCTGGGCATAGTCGAAATGGCTCCTCATCTGAGCTCGTCCAACAGGTTAGGTATAAATCAATCAAATGGATCGAACTTATTGGAAGAAATGCGATTGTCATCGCAAACGACCATCAAAGGTCATGGCAAGAAGTCGATTCATATGAAGCATGGACGTGGCCATAGCCTCCGTCGAAACTTATGAAAAGAAGTTGATAAAATATGAACGTGGCCGTAGCCTCCATCAAAACTCATGACAAGAAGTTGATTTATATAAAACATGAACGTAGCTATAGCCTCCGTATGTTAACAGAAAAAATTTCCATTCCAAATTTTGTGACACGTAGCCTCCAAATTAATTTGGAAGAAAAAGGCCGCCTAGGCGTCCGGAGAACAGCTATCCCCGCATGCCTTCTTACGGGTAGAACTTGCACAGGTTCTGAACGTTCCATGAATTTGGGACATCTTGGCCCTCGGGGTATTGTAGTCGATACAACCCCGGTCTTGTAACCTGCTTGACGATGAACGGGCCCTCCCACCTCAAGTTAAGCTTGTGTTGGCCGGTCTCGTCTTGGATGCGGTGTAGGACCAAATCGCCTATGCTGAACGACCGTTCCCTCACGTTGCGATCGTGATATCGCCGAATCCCCTACAGGTATCATGCTGACTGAACAAGAGCAGTGCAGCGAGCCTCTTCGACAGAATCAAGCTCTAACTGCCTTGCTTCGTCCGCCTCGCCTTCATTGTACATTTCAACCCTTGGGGATTTCCACATGATGAAGGCTGGTAAGATAGCTTCGGAACCGTAGACAAGGAAGAATGGTGTTTGTCCTGTGGCTTTGGACAGCTGAGTCCTGAGCCCCCAGATGACATGTGGCAACTTGTGTATCCACTTTCCTCCTTTCTTGCTGTTTTCATCATAGAGCCTTTTCTTGAGGCCATCAATTATCATGCCGTTCGCCCTCTCGACTTGACCATTGGCCCTTGGGTGTGCAACAGAGACATATTTGACCTCGATGCACGCATTTTCACAGAACTCCCAGAACTGGTTGGCCGTGAAATTTAAACCCAGGTCCATGATGATGGCATTCGGGAAGCCGAAGCGATGCAAGATGTCAGAGATGAAATCAACAACTCGATCTGGTGTGAGCTTGGCTATCGGCTTGTACTCGATCCACTTGGTAAACTTGTCGATAGCCACTAATACATGGGTGAAACTGCCTGGTGCTGTTGTGAAGGGCCCAATCATATCAAGGCTCCAGCAAGAGAACGGCCAGGATGGCGGTATGGTGATGAGACTATGAGCTGGGACGTGAGATTGCTTGCCGAAGAATTGGCAGTTTTGGCATCTCTGCACGAGGTCCTCAGCATCAGACACTGCGGTGGGCCACCAGAAACCAGCTCTGTATGCTTTCCCCACCAGCGTTCTTGAAGCTGCATGGTTGCCACAAACGCCCTCATGAATCTCCCGCAGTATGTCATAGCCGTCTTCTCCCGTGACGCACTTCAGGAGCACCCCTGATCATGCGCCACGCCGGTAGAGCTTACTGTCGACTAGGACGAAACCTTTGCTTCTGCACATGACACGGGCTGCCTCTGCACTTCTTGCGTCCATCCCTGCTGGCAGTCTTTGATCCCAGATGAAGTCGATATAAGCCTCTCTTTAGTCCTCTCCAAGCATCATAAGAACCCGATCAGGCCAATGAAGGCTAGCATCAGCGGTTACCTGAGGTGAGGACTTGATGGATGGCTGTTTTAGCTCCTGGACGAAGACTCCTGCTAGAACCTGTGCGCGGGTGGATCCTAGCTTAGATAGTATATCTGCACCAACATTATGCTCCCGTACCACATAATGAACCTCCAGACCGGAAATTTATTTTCCAGCTTCCGCACTTCTTGTACATAAGCGTCCATCATCTTCTTGTTGCATTCCCACTCTTTGTTGACTTGCTGAATGACAAGAAGTAAATCACCATATAAAAGTAGTCATTTGATGCCTAGTGATATCGCCAAACGTAGCCCGTGAAGCAATGCTTCATACTCGGCTTCACTATTGGATACCTCCCAAAGGATCTGGAGGATATACTTCAGTTGTTCGCCTCTTGGAGAAATAAATAGGACTCCAGCGCCGCCGCCGTCGAGCTTGAGAGATCCATTGAAGTACATGGTCCAATGCTCTAGCTTGTTGACTGGAGTTGGAATTTGATTCTCCCTCCACTCAGCCATAAAATCGACTAAATCTTGAGACTTGATTGCAGTGCGTGGCTTGAAGTTGATTGACAAAGCCCTTAGTTCCACTGCCCACTTTGATATACGCCCTGTGGCATCTTGATTGTGAAGAATATCCACCAACGGAAAATCCGTAATCACGGTGATCTTGTACTCGTCGAAGTAATGGAGCAACTTTCTTCATGTAATCAGAATTGCATATAAGAGTTTTTGAACTGCCGGGTATCGTACCTTGGATTCGGAGAGTACCTCACTAATGAAGTACACGGGCCTCTGCACTCCCAACGCATGGCCCTCCTCGCTGCACTCGACTACAATAGCACTGCTGACAACATGAGTTGTCGCCGCAATGTAGAGTAGTAGATCTTCTCCCGGCAATGGTGCTGTAAGGACCGGACAAGACTAAAGGTGATGTTTCAGGTCTTGCAAGGCTCGCTCAGCCTCCTCCGTCCACTGGAACTTATCTTGGAATTTCAGGAGCTTGAAGAAGGGTAGTCCTCTCTCCCCGAGCCGAGAGATGAACCTGTTCAGGGCTGCCATACAGCCTGTTAGCTTCTGCACATCTTTGATTGTGGCCGGAGCCCCCATATCAGTGATGGTCATAATCTTCACAGGATTGGCTTCAATTCCCCGGTTGCTGACGATGAACCCGAGCAATTTCCCTGATCGTACTCCAAAAACGCACTTAGTTGGGTTGAGCTTCCACCGAAACCTGCGTAGGCTGCTGAACATCTCTTCTAGGTCTGCAATCAGGCTATCAGGATTCCTAGACTTGATGACCACGTCATCCATGTAGGCTTCAACGTTCCAATGCAGCTGATCAGCAAAACACATCTGAATCGCGCGCTGATAGGTTGCTCCCGCGTTTTTCAACCTGAAAGACATAGTTTTGTAAGGATACATCCCAAACGGGGTGATAAACGTGGTTTTGATTTGATCCTCCTCCTTGAGCGCAATCTGGTGATATCCTGAATAACAATCAAGGAAGCAGAGGAGTACACAACCCGCTGTTGAGTCGACGACTTGATCAATGTGCGGTAGTCCAAAGTGATCCTTTGGGCAATGCTTGTTGAGATCGGTGTAATCAACGCACATTCTCCATTCATGATTCTTTTTCTTTACAAGGACCGGATTAGCTACCCACTCTGGATGAATTACTTCTTTAATGAAGCTAGCCGCGAGGAGTTTAGCTATTTCCCATTTAATTGCCTCACACTTGTCGTGAGCAAATCTTCGAAGGCGTTGATTTTTGGGCACAGCCTGTGGGTGTACATTCAAATTATGCTCGATCAGTTCCCTGGCCACCCCTGGCATATCCGCTGGTTTCCGCGCAAATATTTCTCGGTTAGCCTAAAGGAAACTGACGAGCGTGAGTTCCTATTTCTCATCTAAGCCCGCGCCGATGACGGCAGTCTTGGATGAGTCACCCTCCTAGAGCTGGATTGACTTGAGGGCCACGTCACTAGTCGACTGAATGCTCGACTTGCTGGCCTTTCTCAAAGGGATCTCCAGCCCGGCTTGGGAGAGCTGCTGCGCGGCCGCGAGTACTTCCCCCGAAGCATCTGGCACACGCGTAGTTGAAGCATACTGGATCGTCTCCTGGTTGCAATCATAAGACTTCTTCAAGTCACCTCGGAGAGTGAGTAGTCCACTTTATCCTGGCATCTTGAGAAGCAGATAAACATAATGCGGCACTACCATGAATTTGGCAAGTGCCGGTCGGCCCAGTTGTTGTCGATCGAAACCCACCGGCGAGCAGCGACAGGCAACACGAGGAGCCGGGAGGCTTCCGGGACGGCTGGTGGGCCCCGGTCCCTCGGTCAACGGCCCAGCGATCTGGCGCACACCCTGGCTTGGAATTGCTAGGCGTGCCACCTGATCCTGTACCTGATCAGGAAGGTGTGATTTGTGAAATTCCTGCAAGCACAGACACTCGTAAAGATTAGTCCGAGCCGTGATCGGCTCATCACTCCTCCCCGGCATCGGCTGTAGAGAGCCGATTGCAGCAATACCGGATCGGATCTTCAGATCAAATAATACGTGCATATAATGATGAAATAAAACTTGCTTTAAAGATATAAATCTAATCCAAACCACGACAGCTAAGCCCTCACCGCACGATCGGAACGTCCTACACGTGACTGAGCCTAACGAATACGCAAAGCATCAGAACGAACAACCCGAACAGAGACCCTAAAAACAGCTAAAGAGCCGATTCCTAAGGAACCCTCTACGCAGGCTAAGATCCGATACTAACATACTGCCGGAACTTTCAACTCGTTTGCAGGGCCTAATCATGCACATATTGGGCTAAATCCCTAATTACTAGAAACTAGCCATAATAGATTGGATCTACCTACATAGACAAAGCAAGGCGCGATCATCACATCCATGGTTAGGCATAATAATCGCGGAGCACGCGAGAACAATGGACAGGGCAAGATCATAATACGAAAATAACATTGCTCTACGCACGCTATGATAACTAGTGCTACTCGCCATCTACAAGGCTTCAGAACGAGCAACACATGAAGTAAACAAGCAAGAGCAATGCGCCCCCAATCACGCGAAGCGTGATCAGGGGGCTACATGGCACTTACCTGATGAAAAAGACCCTGGAACAGGGGAGGCGATGCGCCGTGAGTTGTTGAAGAACTGAATCTCTTTCTCGTTTATTAATGGTACATATTTATAGTCCGTAGACTTGTTCTCCTTAACTAACCCTAACCACACATGATACGAATCCTAACTGCCTAAGCCTGAATTTACACGGCCTTGCTGGCCCCAAACGCCCGTACGGAACCCGATCGGCAAGCTTATCATAATCGTCTCTCAAGCCCATCTTGCTCCACGGCCCACTTCTGGCCCGTCCAGAATATGGCGATAACACATGCCCCCCTGGTTTCGGCGATGGTAATTCCGAAATCATTTTAAAATTACCTCGACCCTTCGGCTTCCGATCTGCGCCTTTTCGACTTCCAACCGATACGACCGCTCTGTACCACTCTCCTCGGGAACCGTCACAATGCCGATTCACTCCACCCCTTGATTTATCTTTATAAACTCCCCTATGATGACTTCCCAGTCATCTTCCTCTCGCAGCCATCACCAGTTACTCCCTTCCTCTTCTTTTACCATGGCTTCTTCCTCTTCTGCCTCCTCCGTTATTTCTTATGAATCCGAGTCCTCCCGAGAGCCAACTCCGGAGTATGATCCGATTGCCGCCTACGAAGCCCGTGCTCCCCTGCATTGGGACGAAGAGGAGTGGGACTTCCGTTACCAGTCGGAGGATGATGAATCCCTGACTGACGGCGAGGATCTCGCACTCCTCCTCGGAGCCGAGCTGGAGGAGGATGAAGACGACGCATCTTGGGGGAGGACCTTTCTTCCTCGGAGGAAAGAGCCGATTCCTTCTCCTCCGAAGAAGATCCGATGGCAGGTACCTTCCTTCTTGGCAGGTCATCGGACGGCACTTCCGACAGCAGTACAGGAGCCGAAGGCGACGATAGCTTCACCAGTGACGACAGCGGGGACGACGATGGCAACAGCAACGGGGACACCGGCGACAGTGGCCCAAGCAATGTTCCGTCGCCCAAGCGCCGCAAGACCTCCGGCGTGTACTGGTGGTAGACTGCAGTATCCCCATTAGGCCATCTTTAGGAGCGGTTAGCTCCTCTTTTGTAATCACCGTCTCGTTATGAATGAAACTTTCTATTTCATTGGCAATTATTCTTACGCACAATGATCTGTTTCAAGAGCCGATGGCAACGCATCGGCTTCAGAATATACCGGTCCGGATCTGAAATGACCCTTCAATTTACTTTACCCTTCCGTTGGCCTTTCACCTGACACAAATCTCCACGGGTTCTGGATTTCAGATCAACTCCGATCCCCTTTGCTCACAAACCCTAACTGCAAGATTCTCCCCGGTCCTTGAGACACACATCCGATCTTGCGCTGCCAAACCTAGATCCGCCTTCCAGGATCTCGATCCAAGATTCCCGATGGCGGAGTCTTCACGCACCGCCGCCGACGCCTTTGGTCTGAAGGTGAGCTCCGACCCCTTATTAATTTTAACGCAGCGTCTGTAAGTTTTACTGCGCGGTTGATTAATTTCCCTTTCGGCAATCTCGTTTTTCTTGGGATTTTTTCAGGCTTCCGATATTTTCTTGCCGCACCCTTCTTCCCCCAATTCTTTCTGCCTTGGGCCTCGTTCCTACGAGAAACCCATAGATTTGATTTCTTGTGAAGCCAATCGAATCCCCTTTGTAAGTCAGGATATAGACCTTGAATCTTGGTCGGACAGCCTCCGCGCTTGGCCGAATCCCCCTGAAAACTGGATGGTTTGGTACAACAGAGTAGCGAGCGCTTACCAGCCCTTATGGGAGTCCATCGGGATAGCCGATGCCCTGTCTCTGTCCCTCTCTCCCCTTGAGAAAGATGAGAACCTTTTGAAGACCATCGGCTATTTCTGGTCTGATGCCCTGAATTGCTTTCTCTTCGGGCACAGCCCATTAGCACCAACGCTGCTGGACGTTATGATGATCACCGGTTTGGACATATCATCAGCCTGCCCTTCTGCTTACAGCCTTCCCGTTGTCCCTTATAAACTGTCTTCCAAAACCGAGTGCACTAACTGGAGCACATACCTGAGCCAGCACCAGAAGAACAAGGGCCCTGTATCGGAGAAGGAGCACACAGCTTTTCTGAACTTGTGGCTTGAACATTTCCTCTTCTGTGGCCCTTCTCTTGCCCCAACCAGGAACTACCTCTCCTTGGCTTATGAGCTGGCCAGGGGTCATTCTGTTGGCCTTGGTAAACTCTTTCTCGGGGAACTTTACAGATACCTCCATTTGATGACCTCCAGCCTTCTTTCTCAGAAGAAAATCAGAACCGGTGGACCATGGTGGTTCATCCAATTGTGGGCCCGTCTTTATTTTCAGAGTTCCGACCCTCATTTTCCTTCCTTAGTCGGCAACTCCTTCCCTGATCTGAGTGGGAGACAGATTAGGTGCACTAGCTTTGGGCAAGCCTTGTACAGTCTTCCTGGTGGAAAACTGGATCCTTTAGATGCTTCCCGTTGGTTCAAGATCTTCTATAAAGGCCTTGACAACCCAAACTTCTTTCCCTATACCGATTCTGAGCTCTTCGAGAACCCGGCTACCTTCCGGTTAGCCGATATTGCCTTTGATGCAGACACCAGGCGCCTTTATTCCATCATGGTCCGACCCTGTCTTCTCCCAGTTGGCATGAGCACCTCTAACCGGATTCTCAAGCCTGGTTACGAGTTTTATCAGCCGGTCGTAGCAGCCCGGCAGTTTGGCCTTGCGCAGGTGCCTCCCCACTTCCTTCTCCATTCATTGACATCGAGCAGGGTGGACCTTCCTGACGCCTTGACCACCCAAAGGTGCTACAGCCTGTTCACCGACCTCCCCTTGTCTGTTCCTGCCAATCTTTCCTTCACTTCTTCGGTTGTCGGCTTCGAGGGATGGTGGTCGATGTGGAAAACTCACGTCTTCCGGAGAGCTCTGGGCCCAATGCTGCGGCAGATCCATCCTGAGTACGATATCCCTGCCGGAGAGGTATTGTCTTTAATTGACATCTCTTCTCTTAACTCTTACTGGACTCCTCTTGAATCCTTTTCCTATTTCTGCAGCGAGAAGACGGCCCAGAGCCGATGAACGACGATGGATCGCCTTTTTGCTTTCTGGCGGTTGCTCCTGTGGTCCTCTTCGGCAAGAATGCGCCTCCTCCATCAAAAAGCGTGATGCAGATTCAGCCGAGCGCTGTTAAATTGACTCCCAAGCGGAAACGACTCTCAGAAGCCGTCGCCCCCAAGCTTGCGCTAAGACGAGGAAGACTCTTGTCAGAAAGGTCCGGAAGGAAGTTACACCGTCTTCTCCCGTTCCACCATCTCCAATCGTCGCCCAGGTTTGGCCCTTTCTCTCGTTTTGCAATCGGGTCTTTGTCCATGTCTCTTTTAACGGCGCTCTCTTCTCTTGCAGCCTGCCGTTGTAGAAGTCTCCAGTGAGGAGGAGCCCCCATGCCAGAAAGGTTCATCTTCAGGGGCGCCAGAGGACGTGAATGCGCCTATTATGGCCCTGATTACTCTCCGTGATCCAGGCGCAACAACCTTGGAGAATCCTTCTGCGTCGGCCGTTGTCCCGGTTACCTCCCCGAGCCCGCAGGCGCCGATCGGGTCTTCATCCCCTGCTGGCCCCTGTTTGGAAAGGCCCTCTACTGCTTCGGCCACTGCCGATTCCCCTGCACGAGAGGTACGTCCCGCGAAGCCGATTGCTATCTCATCGGCCATCCCTCTCGCAGAGCCGACTGTTGCCCGGTCGGCTGTTGCCTTTCCTCCCGAGGGCGCGGTTCAGGCGGCCTCTGCTGCTACTGTTTGTCCTTCGGAACGGGTGCACCCCCGGGAGCCGATCGCCCCTTCGTTGGCCATCGCTACTTCCTTTTCAGGGCAGGTATGTCTTTCCCTTTTCCTTTGCAATTGCTTCGGTCTTCTCCTGCAATGCCTTGCTTACCATCTTTTTTCCAGAACCTAGACCTTTCAGAACTCCTTGCGTTTGATCCTGCCACGATTGGATCGACCATACTGGAAGCCGCTGACTCTTCCTCGGGCCTGACCAGCACTGTTGATCGGCTCCTCCGCGTGAGGGAGCTTCTGTTGGGTCCAATCTCCGCGCTGATTCAAGACTCCAGTGCAGTTAAACAGATCCTTGACGAGATCAGTTCCCAGCTCCCGGTGAGTCTCCAGGCCAAGCTCCTGCCGGCCGGACACCTTTCTTCCTTCCAAGCGAAGGTGGCGGAAGCTCGCCGTAGAATCGAGACTCGGCGTTCCCAATCACTCTTAAGGACCATCATCGCTGAGATGTGTCAGTCGATCAACAAGAAGAAGGCTGCACTTGATGCGAAGGTTGACACGTCTGCCTCTGCCCATCGGCTTTGCCTCTTGGAGAAAGAACTGGAAGATCTTGAAGCCAAAGTCCGGGCCACAAAGCAGCGCATCCAGGAGGAGAAAGATCTCATTGCAGGTTCCAAGCAGGAAGCAGAAGTTTTGACTTCCGAGCTGAAGGCGGACTTGACCGAGCTGAGCAACTTGAGCAAACAAGTGGTGCCGGGGGCGGACGAAGATGATGAGGCAGTACTCGCTGAGGTCGACCGCATCCGTCTTGGTGCTATCGCCGCTATAGACGCCTTCCTTCAGTAGCCCTGTTTAGGATTACCTTTGTATCTGTATGTAGTAGACCCACTGTGTTTCCATGTAATGAACCTAAAGTCGATGGTGGTGCATCAGCTGTTTGATAATTTGTGATGTTTCGATTACCATCAGCAAAAATTTCTAAAGTCGATGGCAACGCATCGGCTGTTCTGATCCTTTCTATTATTGTACGGGCCAATCATCGTTCATCGGCCCTTTTCCCATTTCCCATCCTACTAATGCTAAGGTCGTCCACTCAACCTTCGCCTCCCTTCTTATCCTGCTGGTTTCATCGGCTTCTTGCCTGATGGGTGCCATCACTTTACTGTTCGTCAGCCCACATACTTGGGAAATATTTCTTTAAATGTTGCCATTGACTGCCACCGGAAACTTGACGCCGTCCAACTCTTCGAGCATGTACGCGTTCCCGGGTAGGACCTGATCGACTCTATACGGTCCGTGCCAGTTTGGGGACCACTTGCCGTATGTTGCGTCCTTGGTTCCCAACGGTAACACTGCTTCCCAAACCAAATCTCCTACCTGGAATTCTTTTGGCTTAACCTTTTTATTATATGCGCGGGCTACTTTAGCCTTATTCTCCTTAATCTTTTCTAGTGACCATAACCTGAGTTCCGTGAGGTCTTCCACATTATCACTCATCAGAGTAGCATACTCTTCAGCGGATAAATCATTCTGGAACTCTATGCGCCTGACCCGGCTGTAACTTCCCACGGTAACACGGCTTCCTGCCCATAGACCAAATGATAAGGGGAAGTTTTGTTGCCCCATGACAAGATATACGATATGCCCATAATGCTTCTGATAAGACTTCGTGCCAGCGCCTGGGGTATTCATCGATCTTCCTCTTAATCAATTTGATAAGGCTCTGATTGGATGCTTCAGCTTGCCCATTCGCCTGGGCGTAATAAGGAGATGACCTAATCAGCTTGATGCCCATATCGGTAGCAAACTTCTTGAATTCTTCTGAAATGAAAACCGAGCCACCGTCTGTTGTTATAGTCTGTGGGATCCCAAATCTGTGAATAACATGTTCCTTGACGAAATGGATCACATCTTTGGATGCTACTGACTTCATCGGGACAGCTTCCACCCATTTGGTAAAATAATCTGTGATAGCTAAAATGAACTGATGACCCTTACTAGATGGGGGATTAATTTTGCCGATCATATCCATGCCCCAGCCTCTAAACGGCCACGGTTTAACAATGGGATTCATTACGGACGCTGGCACCATCTGGATTTTTCCGAATCTCTGGCATGCTTGACATCCTTTATAATACTTAAAACAATCTTCCAGCATGGTGGGCCAGTAGTATCCTGATCGCCTGATTAGCCACTTCATCTTATGGGCTGACTGATGAGTTCCGCACGTTCCTTCATGGACTTCATGCAGGAGCCGATTAGACTCGATCGGCCCTAGCATTTAAGCAACAGCCCCTCCAAGGTCCTATAAAACATATCATCTCCTATCAGGACTACCTCATGGCTTTATACCGTATCTTCCTGGGTGCCCCCCGAGCCGAATCCTTCAAGTAGTTGAAGATATCGGCTCTCCAATCCCCTGGTCCAGGAAGTACACCTGATGTCTGGGCCCGTCGGCTTTGTATCCTGAAGCCAGCTGCGCGAGATCATTGGCCTCTGCATTCTGAGCTTTTCACATCTGTAGTCCTCGGTGAGTTGGGAAATTACCAATTTGGAGTCTCCGAAGACCTCTACAGCTTCGGCTCCGGCTTCCAGAAGCAATTCCATGCCTTTGCGCACTGCCTCATACTCTGCAAGGTTGTTAGTACAAGTGGCCGGTAACCTAATTGAGAAAGAATATGTTGCCCCCCGGGGCGATACGAGCAAGATGCCGATTCCACATCCATCTCCACAAACGGATCCATCGAAGTACATGGCCCAGGCTCGTACGGAAAGTGCTGCTATGTTGGTATTAACCCTCTCAGCAATGAGGTCTGCCAATGCTTGCCCTTTAACTGCCTTCGCAGGTTGATATCGGATATCGAATTCGGATAACGCAAACATCCATTTTCCTAATCGGCCTTTCAACACAGGAGCCGATAGCATATGCTTTATAACATCCGATTTGCAGATGATGATTACCTCAGCCGATAACAGGATGTGACGCAGTTTGGTGCATGTAAAAAATAAACAAAGGCAAAGTTTTTCCATGTCGGAGTACCTTGTTTCGGCGTCCAGCATCCTTCTACTGAGATAAAACACCACCCTCTCTTTGCCCTCGTATAATTGCACTACCACGAAGCAACTGAGGTGTCGCCGACTGATAAATATATGTAAAATGGCCTGTCTTGCTGTGGCGGCATTAACACGGGTGGTCTTGGACAAATATTCTTTGATCTCTTCGAATGCCCGCTGTTGTCCCGCCCCCCAGCGGAATTCTTCATTGGTTTTGATTTTTACCAATTCCATAAAGGGTTCGATTCGCCCGGATAAATTAGAAATAAACCTCCTGACGAAGTTAATCTTGCCGATCAGCTGCTGGAGTTCCTTCTTGTTAGTGGGTGGTACCATAGTAC
>NW_020356285.1:0-75103 GCF_002211085.1 Panicum hallii
GGCTCGCGATGCCGCGGCGTGACGACTCGGCGCGGACCCGCACGGGGCAAACAATGGAACCGCGCGTGAAGGACGTCGGAGATCGTTGTGGAGCGAAGGCGGCGGTCAGACGTGACGAGCTCGAAGGAGCCTCTATGCAACCAAACACAACTGTAACGAGCTACAGCAGATGGAACTCGCCATTACCGCCGGTGAGAAACTGAGGGCCTTTCTACGAAGCTCTTTTATTATTTCATGTGTGCAAAGCAACTAACTTATAAAATTCGTAGGAAATGATATAAAAATCGTAAAATGTCAAATGAAGATGTTATGGAATCCTTGTGAGTAGATTTATGCAGTATGTGTATAATTTTGTATGTGTTAGTAGAAAAATCTCACTTTAGACTTTTGCTTATACTTGTTAGGGTTAAATTCGTATCTGTAGTTGTACTGCTCCAATTGCAATGAATTACAATTCATTTATATAATCTTTCCAAGTTGTTGAAGAACAACATCCTTGGTAGGTTAGACATCTAGGTATGAATTTCTGAAGTTACCCGTCAGGTTTTGCTCATGTGCTGTGTAGTCCTTAATGTTTGTGATGTTATGTTTGTGATGTTTGGTTAACCTTCATTTATATAGATGCTTATGCCTTTACCCTGGTTTTAATTGCAATCTTGTTAGAGCCCTTTCTATATAAAGATCCTGGTCATACCTTGTGTATCGACTACTTAGTTGATATACCTTGTAACCAGGCTTAGCAATCGGCTATTAGTTCAGCCGATTTTCGATAGACGTAACCCTATCGACCATGAGCCTTTTGACTTCTTCCTTATCGGCAAAAGCCCCTCGGCCGATGTTAACCACCCTATCGGTCCGATCCAATGTTAGTGCCCTAATTGACCCAGTCCAATCTAGACAACCGCGTTGGCTATACATCAATCGGTTGTTTTGTTGGTAAAATCGAACCAATCAAACACTAATTACTTCGGTTGACACTTTAGTCAAGAGTCGGATAGGCACATTCAATAGAGAACGTATTTATCAGCTAAGCACAGCCAGTACAGCATAGGGAATCGGCTACTTGTGCCGATTCACAAATCTAACGCATGCGCATATATTAGCTCGGTCAATGTTCACACTATCGACTAGTTTACCAATGCACAATTAAATAGTTACATACCCTGATCGGCTAACATGCTGATGTTCACAGATCGACTAGCCATCCGATTTTGATAACGTATCGGCTGCACATAGTCGACGTATCAGAATACACACACAATCTTAGAGTTCTGTTATCCACTGATCTAAGCCGATTCCAGTTGTTTCCCATAGCGGTCAAATATGGCCGGTCAATCCTTAGTTTTCCCATCTTTATCCACACTCTGTTATCAGCCGATTTATCGGCTGAGAGATCGGCTATATGCTTACCGGTTACATACCCTCAACCACATCCTCCTTAGTCTAACTCCGCACTTATGGTCTCACCAACCTAGTTTAATATTCATATTCTGTTACACCTAATTCTTGAAATAGATCTAACTTAGATAACCCATCGGCTGTACAGCACTCAATTATTGTGTTGACGAAATCCAGCCGATGCAACCACATCTAGTTACCTAAGATAACACTTAAGCACATCGTAGTTAGGCACAGCCAGTGCAGAGTAGGACAATCAGCTACACAGCTGATATGCCCCAGTAGATATAAGAAAACATTAAGGATGAAAACCGGCTACACAGCTGATTCACCAATCGGCTGAATACGCTGAGACACAGACCATACGGATACATAGTTCGACTAGTCTATCAATTCACCATCGGCTAGTTACTCACATTAGTCAACTAGCTATGCCAATACATCACTCGACTAATTCTACCCGATGTATAAATCGGCGAATGTGCCGATACACTAAATCGGCTAGAAGGTCAAATCGCTGATCGACTAGTTTTGCTAAAGCATGGATCCGCTATGCTGATACGCACGCGATCAGTTAAGTACGCCGATGCTCACACAGATTAGTTAGGACACAGCCGCTTTAGAAAACATCCCTCTACTAAAGTGATTGATGTTTTCATCGATCAATTAGAAAACCAGTGCACCTGTCAATCGGCTACCCAGACCAAAGTACACAACCTTGGATCAGTAAGATCGCACAGTAGACACGCCTCTGTTAGGAACGACCAAAGCACATCAGTCAGCTAAACCGGATGCATCCTCATCGGTTAAGACCAAGACCTATACACCAACCAATTAGATAATCAAACATGCTACCTAAAGAAGTTAGTATGGATGTTTAGGGTAACCCCCCCTGTTGCCTAACGAGACTAGTTAGTTTAGTTAATACTCGATAAATGACTGCCCAGTACAGGGTAGTTAGGTTGTTTGTTGAAATGTAATGTTCCTTTATTTGGATTGGCAACTTTATCGTGAATTGAAATGAAAGTGTATGCATTCATTAAACTCCATCTTGCATATCATATAGATTCGACCACTCTCGCCGACGGAAATTACCAACTAATCCCGGAACCAGAAGGAAGTTATTCTGAAGACCCCGGGGACTTCGTCGCGGGATTATCTGAAGTCCCGAACCAAAAGTTCAGAAGATATTGACTTACTGACTTCAGACCCACCAATAAAGGCAAGCCCCGGACATAACCCCTACTTTATTACACTGCAACCTATATTATTTATATCTATCTGTATGCATTAGGTTCTTAGGAGTTGTTTGGAAACTTAGTTGCATAATTCCAGGGACCTATGTATTGAACACTAGAACTTGAGTTCGACTAGCTGCTATGCTTATAGGACCGGTAGAAGTCGACTGATTTCCTGTCACTCGCGCGATATAGGAATTGTAATGTTTACATTCCTGCTATCACTATAAGGATGCCGGACGGGAGTTTTATGAGGTATCATGGTCAAGATGATACCCCGTCTGTGTTGTGGAATTTGATAAGGTCGCAGTGTGTGGTAGCGGTGGTTAAGCGTTTGAAAGTACTAGCCACATGCCGTGAAATATGGTAAGCGGTAAGCCTAGTAACCGATCGGCCCGAGGAGTGGACATACCCCCACCACATGTATTTGCTTCTTTTGGTTACTTTGTTCGACGTGTAGGCATACGTGTTGCTGGGCAACCAGGAGTACGGGTTTTGTAGTCGCGCTACAGACGTACGTCCTGCACTTTGGAAGTGCGTATGACCTGCAGTCGCTTGTGGTGCACTGATCCACGAGTCGGAATGAAAGGCAAACGGTTGCTTCGAAACGACCCTGTGGTGTTCCAAGCGTGTGAGTTAGGTTTACCTTGCAAGGGTTGAATCTCGATTCAGGAATCGTCCGCCTCTCACGATGAATGAGACTGCTTGATCCCTTTACCACATAGAGTAACAAGAGCAACCTTATGATTATCAAAGATGATATTTGATTAAAGATTCTACCATGTTTGAGTAATTATAGGTGTTTACCTAGAATGGTTAATCCACTAGAATCTGAAAGCTAAAAGTTGAAAGTAAGGATCTACTCTTTGTTGCTTTTCAGCTGAAAACTCTACCCAAAGCTAAAAGCCTTCATAAGTCTAGTTACATGGCTAAGTATACCATGAGACGGGTAAGCCTTGCTGAGTATTAGTATACTCAGCCTTGCTAGTTGAATATTTTTCAGGTGATATCTATGAAGACCCTACTCTTTCCTTGCCTTGGCCCTGTGCTCTTCCAGAGGATTGGTCCGTGGAATGGGATCCGTCCCCGGCCAGCACTGGTGATGTCGAGTGATGTCGTGCCCGGGCTTAGCATGACATCCGTCTTGTCGACGTGCTGTAGATCATCGCGTATGTTTTTCCGCTGCTAAAAATCATAGTTTAAACAGTTGTATTGTTTTCTCTAAGTTTGAAAACTTTGTACTACTTTTATAAACTCTTGTAATGTAATTCCCTGTTATATAAAATGTGATGGTAAATGTATCTCTGGACTCACCTTCGTGTGAGGTAACCTTAGTTGATCCTGTGTATCGGTGGTTTATCGGGACGTTACCCGACAGGCCAAGGGATTATACCGTTTGAAGCACGTTGGAGCCCTCGGAAGTGGACTCGCGTACTTGAGCCGGTATAATTCAGGTTGGTTCTGCCACAGCTGGTATCAGAGCTATAAGGTTACTCTGGAGATACATTTTACCTTAAAAATGCTTTCAGTATAAAAGATTAACCAACAAAGTATTTGATAAAACTACGTTGAATCCGTTAAGGATTATGCTTAGTACGTAAAGCCCTAGGGTAATGCTTATAAGGGAAATAGAGGTGGCTATAATATATGTATATATAACCCTAACTACCAGCATTATTTTTCTGTCAAAACTTAAATTCATGCACAACCCAACTTTATTTTTTGTAACGACATCTTCGATGGTGAGGTAAGAAGGTAAAGATCCTCAGCCAACTGAGGGAGCTTGGCCTTCCCGTCGGTAATGCGAACCGAACGCTGTTTCTCAAGCAGTGGCCTACTTGAGATGCTGCCAATGTACCAACCTCGGTTGACTACATTGGGAGTATATGGTTCGGCGCAGGGTATGGCGATTGCAGTTCATACCCCCGCATTTTGCGGTACCCCCGTGAATACGTTATCTCGATAACGTATGTTAACGTTGTCTGTACGGCGGTAATTGTACAGATGCTGTTTCTATAGTGAACAGTAATGATTGTGGACACTTTCATGACATGCTGGCATGAAAGGTTCAGTATATACATATTGTGTTTTCTGCAGGTACACTAACCATGATTCCGAAACTAGGACGGATAGGGTTTATCGACTAGTTAATAGTGAGAGACGTATTTATATTATGCCACCGAAACTGACCACGTAAGTCCGAAGATATTCGGCAGTTGTTTTTGGTTTGTGAGGACGTGTAGAACGTGCATGCATCCTGACATCTTGAATTGACTTGATTGTCTTGTTTGTTACGTTGTTGTACTGAAATATGTGCTTGTATCTGAATGCCTGTTTGACTTTGTGTGGTAGGAGCCAACGTAAACCGCTAGGCTAACCTAGAGTGAGAAGGTCTTTTGTGAATCAAGTGAATTGGGTTATGTTTGAACCCTATCACTGATCCTAGCTTGACCGCTAAATCCAACCTTTGATCTTGCTTTGAATCTGTTTTAGCAGAAGCATTGAACTTCTTCTTTGATGGTTAAATCTTGATAGCTATCATCGAACCCTTCAATCCATCATCTAGTGATCTATCTATCCTCTCCTGATGTTGTACCTTATATCATTGGCTATTCTGGTTACAACATCTGAAAGCTGCACCTTCAATTTTTGCTCAGATGATTTTAAGTAAAATAAAAGATTTATGGCAAAAGTCATGCATCATAACATATACTATCTTTGGTTAATGCATGGTGTTGCATCATCATCGAAAGCCCGTAGACTAACTAACAAGTGCGCCTCCTGTACAACTTCGGGTATCCTGGGTTTCCTAAGATCTATCTTGTTGTTGTTGGCACTACAAGGTTGCTATTCTTCTTTTGTGGTGGTGTTTAATCACATGACCATGTTGCCGTGACGGAACCTAAGGCCTCATGTGTGCTGCAGCCATATGATTGAGCCATTAGGAGCGCACTGGCGACTAGGTATATGTGACGTAACCTCACTGCAATCTCTTCTTATGCAACCTTACTAGTGTCCTAACTTCTAATCTTTGTCTAAGGATATAGGACTAACCAAGTGTTAGTTACGAGCGAACAGTTGCAAGGTGCGAGTCATGTGCGTTACTAACTCATGCGGCTATGCATCATGTTTTATGCATTTCCTATGTGCATACATTGCAAGCGTCGTTATTCTTGCATCATGGTGTATACATCATTTGGTCAGAATCATGATGATTGCATTGTGTCTTATACGTCATCTTGATCATGCATTGAATCCTCTATCCTCGTATTGCATCATCATTGCAATCATGCATTTCAACAGTGCATCATGTTCATGGTTATATACCAAGCATTGCACTCTAAGCTAGAGCATTTTATCATTATTCCTTGATTGCATTGGTATAAATAGGCATGTTTTGCAATCAATATCATCTAAATCATTTAGATAATAAACTCCGAGCAGAAATGTTTCAAACATCAGTTATCAATCTCTCGCATTATCCTCACTTGCTATTCATGAGCTTTGTGATGAATGTTGCCAACATTTATCATCGTCATGTGATGATCTTAGCTCTGCGAGAACTCAATCATCTTGTTCTCTCTTATCTTGTCAAACTCATCCGTATACGATCTATCCATGCTCTTGTTACACTTATCTCATCATACTCCAACGACTTTTACTTCTCTGGTGTGTTTGTTTCCAGCCGCATTTAATGGGTGATTTGCTTCTCTTCCCTTAAGAGTCTTTCGTCCGAATCTCGGGACGAGATTCTTTATAGGGGGGAAGGCTGTGACAGTTTATGTGCTTGTAAGTTAGACATATATTTGTTAGTGTGAAATAAGTGTTTGATTGTATAAAGCTTGTGTGTGTTATGTGAAACTTTTGAAAATTTAAAGTACAAGTAAATGGGTATTTTTGTAATTATGGAAAAAAACTAGGGTTGTTTCTGTAAAATATATTTGAATCGGAGGTAATTTCAAAATAAATGAAATATATTTTTCTTATTTTATGTCTTGTAAAAAAAAATATATATATATATTTATCCAAAAGTTTCATTGGAAATGCGTGTGTTGAAGTGTGTAAAAATTTTGGGTAAAATGGTTATAATAAGGGTATTTATGTAATTTTATAAAAGAACAAGTCCTTTTATGCAAAATAGGTGATTTACAAAAGTAACTTTCCAAAATTACTAGAAGTAAAAAGGTAATAATATAAGCAATCATGACTTACATAGCATCTTGCAACAAGGCCCAATGTTATATGTAATTTACACTAACAATGACAAAGATTTTATAAAATTCAAATTTAGTCCAAGTCTTAAAATAAAACTTCATATTTTGAGTTTTAGAGTTTAAACCCTAAAACAAAGTTGTAGAACTTAAAAAGTTGTACAACTTTTATTTTGGTCACATTTTTGTTTGAGCCCTAGAACAGTAGTTAAATTTGTTTTTACCAAAAGGTCCCTGTAGATTTCAAAAAATTACAAATGAGTCCTTAGGAAATTCACTTTGTCTTCCTCCTCTGGCGCTGCTTTGTTCCTGCTCTGCAGCCCACCGCTGTGCCGACCCTCATCGCCACCTCCTGCTGCAAACAAGTACACGCGTCTAACTGTGCTGCTCCCTTATCCTCTCCCCGCGCTGAGTATTTCCCTGCCTCCCTTCCTCCTCTTCCTCACCGGCAGCACTGTCCAATTCCGTTTTCCCCTTCCTTTTCTCCCCCACTGGCGACACTTTGCTCTGCCCCCAATCCTTAACTCCACCGGCCCCTCCCTCTCTCTCCCCTCCACGGCACAGGCAGCGGCGGCCGGCGCTGGGGCAGCGCGCGCAGGCGGCAGCGCAGAGCGGGGGAGCGCGCGCGGCTGCGGCCCACGCGAGCGGCGTGTGCGCGCAGCAGGCGCACAGGGAGCGGCGGACCCGGGCAGGCGGCCGCGCGGGCTGGCGGCGGCTCGGCAGGTGCTGGCGGCGCGCTGGTGGAGCGAGCGGCAGCACAGGCGGGCGAGCAGCAGGCCCCGGAGCGGCTCGCGGGCATGCAGGTGCGCGTGGCGCGAGCAAGCGGAGGCCGAGCAGGCGCGGTTCGGTACGGCCACAGGTGTCAGCGCGGCTGCGGCAGGCGGCCGTAGCCCAAGCGGCAGGCGGGCCGGTGGTGACCCAAGGCGGCGAGCGGAGTATGCAGGCGGGCTGGCGGTTCGGCGCACGCGTAGGCGGCGCGGCTGCGCGGCGGGCCCGGGTGAGCTACGGCCGCAGCCTGAGCGCGTGGAAGCAGGCAGGATGCAGTGGCTGGCGCTGGGCGGAGCACGGCCAGGCAGAGCGCAGGAGGGCGGACGGCAGGAAGGGAGCAGGCGTGCGCAAGCGGTTGGGCCGGGCAGTTCGGCTTGACGCGGAGTACGCAGGGCGGCTGTGCGCGTGGGAGCGGGCTCGGGTGAGCGGTTCCGAGCGGCTGGTGGCGGCACGGGTACAGACGCCAGGCGAGCACATAGGCTAGGCCGAGTGGTGTAGTGTAGGTGGCCGTATTCCACGTCGGGGAGCTGCAACACGAGGGGGAAATTGGAGGGCAGGTGATACGTGGTTGTTCGGGCGACGCGCGCGTGGCGCGGACGGCGGGTTGAGCGGAGGCTGGGCCGAGCACACGGACGAGCGTGCGGAGCGCGCGGCGCGACCACGGTTAGGCACTGAGTGGCTCGGTTTGAGTGCGCACAGGCACGACGCAGGAGCGGAGCTCAGGGCTCGCGATGCCGCGGCGTGACGACTCGGCGCGGACCCGCACGGGGCAAACAATGGAACCGCGCGTGAAGGACGTCGGAGATCGTTGTGGAGCGAAGGCGGCGGTCAGACGTGACGAGCTCGAAGGAGCCTCTATGCAACCAAACACAACTGTAACGAGCTACAGCAGATGGAACTCGCCATTACCGCCGGTGAGAAACTGAGGGCCTTTCTACGAAGCTCTTTTATTATTTCATGTGTGCAAAGCAACTAACTTATAAAATTCGTAGGAAATGATATAAAAATCGTAAAATGTCAAATGAAGATGTTATGGAATCCTTGTGAGTAGATTTATGCAGTATGTGTATAATTTTGTATGTGTTAGTAGAAAAATCTCACTTTAGACTTTTGCTTATACTTGTTAGGGTTAAATTCGTATCTGTAGTTGTACTGCTCCAATTGCAATGAATTACAATTCATTTATATAATCTTTCCAAGTTGTTGAAGAACAACATCCTTGGTAGGTTAGACATCTAGGTATGAATTTCTGAAGTTACCCGTCAGGTTTTGCTCATGTGCTGTGTAGTCCTTAATGTTTGTGATGTTATGTTTGTGATGTTTGGTTAACCTTCATTTATATAGATGCTTATGCCTTTACCCTGGTTTTAATTGCAATCTTGTTAGAGCCCTTTCTATATAAAGATCCTGGTCATACCTTGTGTATCGACTACTTAGTTGATATACCTTGTAACCAGGCTTAGCAATCGGCTATTAGTTCAGCCGATTTTCGATAGACGTAACCCTATCGACCATGAGCCTTTTGACTTCTTCCTTATCGGCAAAAGCCCCTCGGCCGATGTTAACCACCCTATCGGTCCGATCCAATGTTAGTGCCCTAATTGACCCAGTCCAATCTAGACAACCGCGTTGGCTATACATCAATCGGTTGTTTTGTTGGTAAAATCGAACCAATCAAACACTAATTACTTCGGTTGACACTTTAGTCAAGAGTCGGATAGGCACATTCAATAGAGAACGTATTTATCAGCTAAGCACAGCCAGTACAGCATAGGGAATCGGCTACTTGTGCCGATTCACAAATCTAACGCATGCGCATATATTAGCTCGGTCAATGTTCACACTATCGACTAGTTTACCAATGCACAATTAAATAGTTACATACCCTGATCGGCTAACATGCTGATGTTCACAGATCGACTAGCCATCCGATTTTGATAACGTATCGGCTGCACATAGTCGACGTATCAGAGATACACACACAATCTTAGAGTTCTGTTATCCACTGATCTAAGCCGATTCCAGTTGTTTCCCATAGCGGTCAAATATGGCCGGTCAATCCTTAGTTTTCCCATCTTTATCCACACTCTGTTATCAGCCGATTTATCGGCTGAGAGATCGGCTATATGCTTACCGGTTACATACCCTCAACCACATCCTCCTTAGTCTAACTCCGCACTTATGGTCTCACCAACCTAGTTTAATATTCATATTCTGTTACACCTAATTCTTGAAATAGATCTAACTTAGATAACCCCATCGGCTGTACAGCACTCAATTATTGTGTTGACGAAATCCAGCCGATGCAACCACATCTAGTTACCTAAGATAACACTTAAGCACATCGTAGTTAGGCACAGCCAGTGCAGAGTAGGACAATCAGCTACACAGCTGATATGCCCCAGTAGATATAAGAAAACATTAAGGATGAAAACCGGCTACACAGCTGATTCACCAATCGGCTGAATACGCTGAGACACAGACCATACGGATACATAGTTCGACTAGTCTATCAATTCACCATCGGCTAGTTACTCACATTAGTCAACTAGCTATGCCAATACATCACTCGACTAATTCTACCCGATGTATAAATCGGCGAATGTGCCGATACACTAAATCGGCTAGAAGGTCAAATCGCTGATCGACTAGTTTTGCTAAAGCATGGATCCGCTATGCTGATACGCACGCGATCAGTTAAGTACGCCGATGCTCACACAGATTAGTTAGGACACAGCCGCTTTAGAAAACATCCCTCTACTAAAGTGATTGATGTTTTCATCGATCAATTAGAAAACCAGTGCACCTGTCAATCGGCTACCCAGACCAAAGTACACAACCTTGGATCAGTAAGATCGCACAGTAGACACGCCTCTGTTAGGAACGACCAAAGCACATCAGTCAGCTAAACCGGATGCATCCTCATCGGTTAAGACCAAGACCTATACACCAACCAATTAGATAATCAAACATGCTACCTAAAGAAGTTAGTATGGATGTTTAGGGTAACCCCCCTGTTGCCTAACGAGACTAGTTAGTTTAGTTAATACTCGATAAATGACTGCCCAGTACAGGGTAGTTAGGTTGTTTGTTGAAATGTAATGTTCCTTTATTTGGATTGCAACTTTATCGTGAATTGAAATGAAAGTGTATGCATTCATTAAACTCCATCTTGCATATCATATAGATTCGACCACTCTCACCGACGGAAATTACCAACTAATCCCGGAACCAGAAGGAAGTTATTCTGAAGACCCCGGGGACTTCGTCGCGGGATTATCTGAAGTCCCGAACCAAAGTTCAGAAGATATTGACTTACTGACTTCAGACCCACCAATAAAGGCAAGCCCCGGACATAACCCCTACTTTATTACACTGCAACCTATATTATTTATATCTATCTGTATGCATTAGGTTCTTAGGAGTTGTTTGGAAACTTAGTTGCATAATTCCAGGGACCTATGTATTGAACACTAGAACTTGAGTTCGACTAGCTGCTATGCTTATAGGACCGGTAGAAGTCGACTGATTTCCTGTCACTCGCGCGATATAGGAATTGTAATGTTTACATTCCTGCTATCACTATAAGGATGCCGGACGGGAGTTTTATGAGGTATCATGGTCAAGATGATACCCCGTCTGTGTTGTGGAATTTGATAAGGTCGCAGTGTGTGGTAGCGGTGGTTAAGCGTTTGAAAGTACTAGCCACATGCCGTGAAATATGGTAAGCGGTAAGCCTAGTAACCGATCGGCCCGAGGAGTGGACATACCCCCCACCACATGTATTTGCTTCTTTTGGTTACTTTGTTCGACGTGTAGGCATACGTGTTGCTGGGCAACCAGGAGTATGGGTTTTGTAGTCGCGCTACAGACGTACGTCCTGCACTTTGGAAGTGCGTATGACCTGCAGTCGCTTGTGGTGGCACTGATCCACGAGTCGGAATGAAAGGCAAACGGTTGCTTCGGAACGACCCTGTGGTGTTCCAAGCGTGTGAGTTAGGTTTACCTTGCAAGGGTTGAATCTCGATTCAGGAATCGTCCGCCTCTCACGATGAATGAGACTGCTTGATCCCTTTACCACATAGAGTAACAAGAGCAACCTTATGATTATCAAAGATGATATTTGATTAAAGATTCTACCATGTTTGAGTAATTATAGGTGTTTACCTAGAATGGTTAATCCACTAGAATCTGAAAGCTAAAAGTTGAAAGTAAGGATCTACTCTTTGTTGCTTTTCAGCTGAAAACTCTACCCAAAGCTAAAAGCCTTCATAAGTCTAGTTACATGGCTAAGTATACCATGAGACGGGTAAGCCTTGCTGAGTATTAGTATACTCAACCTTGCTAGTTGAATATTTTTCAGGTGATATCTATGAAGACCCTACTCTTTCCTTGCCTTGGCCCTGTGCTCTTCCAGAGGATTGGTCCGTGGAATGGGATCCGTCCCCGGCCAGCACTGGTGATGTCGAGTGATGTCGTGCCCGGGCTTAGCATGACATCCATCTTGTCGACGTGCTGTAGATCATCGCGTATGTTTTTCCGCTGCTAAAAATCATAGTTTAAACAGTTGTATTGTTTTCTCTAAGTTTGAAAACTTTGTACTACTTTTATAAACTCTTGTAATGTAATTCCCTGTTATATAAAATGTGATGGTAAATGTATCTCTGGACTCACCTTCGTGTGAGGTAACCTTAGTTGATCCTGTGTATCGGTGGTTTATCGGGACGTTACCCGACAGGCCAAGGGATTATACCGTTTGAAGCACGTTGGAGCCCTCGGAAGTGGACTCGCGTACTTGAGCCGGTATAATTCAGGTTGGTTCTGCCACACTATTTTCCTCCTATTTTCTTTTTCATTTTCTTTTCCTTTTCCCTCCCTTTTCTTTTTCAACCCTTTTCCCTTTTCCTTTCTTTTCTTTTCTTCTCCCTCCTTATCCCTTCTCTCTCTCCTTCCTTTCCCCCCCTTGCCGCGCGCCCGAGCGCCGCTCAGCCGCCCTGGCCGCGCGCCGGCCCTGCCCACGCCGCGCGCGAGCCCCTGCCCCGGCCTCCCTCCGCGACGCACACGCGCTACGCGTGGCCGTGCGCCACGCCGTGCTGCCCGCCGCTCGCACCCCCACCCCTGGCCCGCGCCTCGCCGCACCGTGCGCACCCGTGCGCGCCCTCCCCTGCGTGTGGCCGCGCCGCCCGTCGCCTGCCGCACCACCCGCCGCGCGCGCTGCTGCTTCCCCTGCCGTGCTCCGCGTGCACGCTCGCCACTGTGCCTGCACAGCCCCCCTCCCCCACGTGCGACACCTCGGCGCCCTCGCCACCATACCGCACCACGATGGCCGCAAACGGCCAGATGCCATTAATGGCCGCCCGCGGAGCCGCCGGCCGACCCCCCCCCCCCCCCGCCTCACCGCCTCGGCCGCCTATAAATAGGGCCGAGGGGCACCCCGGCACCCCCACAACCACCGTGGCACACCCAGCCTCCGCCCCCCCCTTGCCCTAGCGCCGCCCCGCCGTGCCCCAAGGCCACCGCCGCCGCTCCCGTTGCCCCACCTCCACACGCCACCCCGGCCCAAGGTAAGGCCGGGAACCGACCCCCCTTACCTCCCTCTCCCTCATTCCCCTGCCCCGGGCCGCCCTTGGGCCCTGGCCGGCCGGATTGGCTGCCGCCGCCGCCCCCCTTCCCCTCCCTCTGCTTCGGTCACAGGGAGAGGAAGAAGCACAGGGTAGTTATGCCCGACACCCCCCTGCCTTGTTCCCATTTCCAAATAAGGACCCTCCTCTATTTACCTTCTTTTGCAAAAGGAACCCTACCCTTTCTATTATTTCAAACCGAACCCCTCCATTACATAAACCTAAATATACCCCGACACCCTTTAGCATACCCTGAATGTTTCTAGGGTTCGCAAATAGGTTCTTATCCCTTCCAGATAGTTACGAATAAGCCCCTGGACCCCTGTTTAACCCCCGAACCCTATCTTAACTCGTCATTTTATGCGCCAAACGACCTCCGATTAACCCGAAACTTTACCACACCCTTCTTAGCATAGTTTTGACTATGCCATCAGGAAACCACCCAAAAATATCATCCCAATCTCCATAACTAATCTATTTCCAACTTGAACTCAACGATAAAAGCTTTTAGTTTGTTCGATTGATTGGGTGCCTGTTTGTTTGCGTCGTAGGACACGGAGTGAATGAGGAAGGTCCCGACTGTGATCAAGTGAACGAGGACCAGTTTTGCGACCCCGAACCCGAGGGACAGTGCTTCGATCAGGACCTCCCGCAAGGATTTGAAAATGGAAAGTTCAATCCCGCCCTTTTGATGCATGTTTCTGCCCTAGTTTTTATGGACACAACCCGTTGGCCTGTTTTATAAAAACGCATGGTTTTGGTTGAGAAAACATGGTAGGATAGCCACCCTTGTTTTGTGATAACCACCCCTTGTTTTGTGATGACTATTCCTTGACCACCTGTTTTATAAATAAAAAAGGTGCGTGTGTGTGGGAAGAGTTGAAAGGTGGTTTTGAAAGATGAGTTAGACGGGATGTGTGACAGTTCAATTACTTGTAAGCTAGGCATATTATTTTTTAGTGTGAAATATGTGTTTGTCAGTGTAAAGCTTGTGTGTGTTTGTGTGAAGCTTTTGAAAATTTAAAGTGCAAGTAAAAAGGGTATTTTTGGAATTACAGAAAAACCTAGGGTTGTTTTTGCAAAATGTATTTGGATGGGAGGTAATCTCAAATTAAGTGAAGGATAGTTTTGCAAATATGTTTTTCTTATTTTATGTCTTGTAAAAATATATATTTATTTATCCAAAAGTTTCATTTGAAATGTGTATGTTGGAGTGTGTAAAAATTTTGGGTAAAATGGTAAAAATAAAGGTGTTTATGTAATTTTATAAAAGTACAAGTCCTTTTATGCAAGTATTTGAATTACAAAAGTAACTTTCAAAATTACTCAGGACTAAAGTGTAAAAGTACAAGTCATCATGACATGTCTATCCAATCATTATGACGTGTCTATCCCGTCATTATGACATGTCATAAATGCTTGCATTTAGGTCCTGAATTTTATAAGGTTTCATTCTTTAGGACAAAAGCAATTCAAATCCGACTTTTGTTCAAAGATTCATGTGTAAAAATATAAGTTTTGAGTTTTTGAACTTGGGCCCTAAAGCAATGTTGTAGAGTTTGAAAAACTCTCCAACTTTCATTTTGGGCATTTCTTCATTAGGGTTTTAAATCAATGGGAAATTTTGCTTTACAAACAAGTCCCTGCAGTTTTCTGAAATTGCATATAAGCCCTTGGGGAATTCCATTTATCTTTCTACTTTGCTCTCTCTCTCTCTCTCCCTTATCCTCTTCTGGCATCTCTATCCCCCACCGGCAGCACAGTCCCAATCTTTATCCTCTCTCTCTCTCTGTTTCCTTCCTCACGCAGCAAGGGCTGGGCGGCGCGCGGCAGGCACGCACAGGCGCGGCGAGCGGCTCTGCGTGGGAGTGGGCGGCGCGCGGCTCGGTCGGTGGGCGTGCGGCTGCGGCGGCTGCAGGAGCGCTCGGGCGCGGCTTGAGGCGCGCGCGGCGGGCGGCTCGGTTGGCGCGCGGTGCTGGCGTGGGCGGCGCTGGTGCAGCGCAGGCGGGGGCGAGCTGGCGGGCCCAGGGCGGAGCGCCCGCGGTGAGCGGAGGCGCGCGGGAGTGAGCGCGTGCGTGCGGCGAGCGAAGGCGCGCTGGTGGCGCGTGGCTCGGGAGCAAGCGGGCGAGCCGGAGCGGTGGAGCGCGTGCGGCGCGCGCAAGCGCCGGGCTCGAGCGGCTGGTGGCATTGCTCGGCTGGTGCGGTTCAGGCGCTGCGGGGCACGATGTGGTGGCACGTACGGGAGCAGGCAGTACTGGTGACGCTGGCAGCAGGCGTTGGGCTAGAACAGACATGGCGCGAGCGGGAGCTGGGCAGCGTGGCCCCTGGCCGCGTAAGCGAGACGTCGGGTGGCCGTGCAGACGCGAGTGAGCAGGCGCTCTAGCGCACATGGATCCGGTGGCGCGTGCAGCGGGCGCAGTACTGGCGCGTGCAGGTGTGGAAGTTGATGGCGCCGGCTGCGGTTCGGCGCGATGCGGCAGCACGACGCGGGCGTCGTGGAAGCGTCGCGGGAGTTAGCAGTGCAGGCGAGCGCGCGCAGGAAGAGGTACAGTGGAGGGCTTCTGCGTGAGATGCGGGAACGTGATCGCATCGACCCTAACTACGCCACGGTGATCTCTGGTGGTGCAAGAGTGGCCGTATCGAGGACGCGAGCTCGCTCGCTCGCGAGATGCACGAGGGGCAACGAGCTGGAAGGAGAGGAGGTGAATCGAGGGTGACGGTTACAGCGTGGCGAGTTCGGAAGGAGCAACTGCACAACGGCAAGGCGGTCAGGACAGGAGTAACGCGGCGCGGGTTCGACACGCAGCGCAAGACCGACGGCGAAGTTATAGAACCTGGAGGTCCGAGCGAAGTTGAACCGGCGCATTCGCGAGTGCGAGTGTAAGTGTTTTACCAGTAACCGGCTCGGCTCGATTCCGCAGACGTGTGCGCGTGCAAAGTAATCGGTCATGCGCGAACAGATCAAGAGCCAGGAGTGCCTGAGCAGAGGAAGTTCAACCCGTGAGCAAGAAAACCCTGAGGGTCGCAAAGGAATCAGCATAGCGAACCAATCCGGCCCTATCGGTTTCTTCCGTAAATCCCCAAACATCCAGCAGCTCCTATTCCTCATCGATCGCCGAGCAAGACCACAAGTCACCGTGGGGATTATCCCTTCGGCCATCTTCCACCCACGACAACCATTCCCGGCAAACTCCTTCGTCATCCACGGAGTCTCGTCATCGTCGAGCTTTTCTCTTCGCCGATCCTGTTCGCCACGGGAGTTCACTTTCCGCCCATTCTTCTCCACGACCAAGGCTACCCCAAGGTTTGCCCTGATCCACTGAATCTTCCTAATGCCGGCGACCCTTTGCCGGAATATCATCGTTATCTTCCTGTTCTCTATTTTCCCTGACCAGGGACTTAATTGCTTCGTTTTAGAAAGTTCTAGGATATTTTCTGTAAGTTTTCCAGAGTCTTCTTTATATCAAATCAGTGAACTTCTACATTTCATAGATTTTCGTAGGAAGTTCATAAAAATACAAAACCAGTTTTGTTTGAATCCTTAGGTCAAAATCTACAAGTTTATATTGTGATCTTGAATTGAAGTCTTTGATTTGTAATCTAGGTTAAATATTAGGAAATGAATGCTTTATTTGTGTCTTTTGTGATATGCATGTGTTGTAGCTGAGTATAGATTATAGGATGTATGTTTCAAGTGGAGAAGTGTGATAACTAGTTAATCCATCACACGAACGCTCATATCCCTACTATCAAGACATTGTCCTCATCTTGATTGCTGTTTCCTTAAGTTCCTTGTCGTATAAAGATCCTTGTTAGTTCTTGTGTATCTGCTGCTTAGTCAATACATCTCGGCAGCTATACTTCAATGTCGGCTATTAGCTCAGCCGCTAAGCATCCGTTTCCTTTGAGTCCGTAATGTTTCTGTGTAACAGCTGTCAGCCGATGCATTTCTTTTGATATGCTTCTACCCTCGGCTAGTTAGTTGATCCGGTTATTACCCTTCTAATATCGGCTACTGCCGATATAATTCTTTTGTTCTGTCCTACATCGACTGCACATAGTCGATGTATCAAAGGTGTATACACAATCTTAGAGTTCTTGCTATCGGCCGATCCAAGCCGATTTTAGTTGCTCTCCATATCGGTGAAATAGAGCCGATCAATCCTTAGTTTTCTCATCCTTATCCACACACTTCTATCAGCCGATTTATCGGCTGAGAGATCGGCTATATATCTATCGGTCATATCCTCAACCACACTCCAATCGGCTATACGTCACTCAATAGTTGTGCTGACATAATCGAGTCGATACAACCACACTTAGTTACCTAGAATAACACTTAAGCACATCTCAGTTAAGACAACTGATTTAGGAATCATCCTTCTGCTAAAGTAATCGATGCTTTCATCGATCAATTAGGGAACTGATGCACCTTTCCATCAGCTAAACCCCCGTTGTTTCCAATCGGCTCTGTTGTAACCCTCAACAAGTAGCTGATCCTAATTAGTTGTCCTCTTAAAACTCTATCTAAGTTTAGCTTTAAACCTTTTTGGTTGATATGTGAATAGTGTGTTATATGAGTGCTGGATTGCAACTTTATTGTAAAGTAAGATAGTTTCATATGCATACTTTAAATGTAATGTCGCATCGCATGTAGATATGACTACTTTCGGCAACGGTACCTACGAGATCTCCACGGAGTCTACGAAGGATGTTTCTGAAGACCAAGTGAACGTCATCAAGGAATTAACTGAAGCCCCGAACCAAAGTTCGGAAGATATTGATATTTCTGACTTCAGCCCCACCAGTAAAGGCAAGCCCCGGACATAAACCCTACTTTAGTTACACTGCAACCTATGTTATTTATATCTATCTCTGCATTAAGTTCTTAGGAATTGTATGAAAAACCCTAGTTGCATTTTCCTAGGAACCAATGTATTGAATGTTAGCACTTCAGTCCGACTAGCTGCTATGCTAATAGGACTGATAGAAGTCGGGTGATTCCCTGTCACTCGCGCGATATAAGAGTTATAATGTTTACATTCTTGTTATCACTATAAGGATGACGGACGAGAGTTTTGTGAGGTATCATGGTTGAGATGATACCCCGTCTGTGTTGTTGAACTTGATAAGGTCGCAGCGTGTGGTGATCGGGGTTAAGCGTTTGAAAGTACTAACCACATGTCGCGAAATATGGTAAGCGGTAAGCCTAGTAGCCAATCGGTCCGAGGAGTGGACATACCTCCCACCACTCGTCTTGCTTCTTCTGGTTACTTATGTTCGACGTGTGGGAATACGTGTTGCAAGGGCAACCAGGAGTACGGGTTTTGTAGTCGCGCTACAGACGTACGTCCTGCACTTTGGAAGTGCGTATGGTCCTGCAGTCGTTTGTGGTGGATCTGATCCACGAGTCGGAATGAAAGGTAAACGGTTGCTTCGGAACGACCCTTTGGTGTTCCAAGCGTGTGAGTTAGGTTTACCTTGCAAGGTTAAATTCGATTCAGAATCGTCCGCTTCTCACGATGGTTGAGACTGCTTAATCCCTTTGTCACATGAGTAACAAGAGCAATTATATGGTTATTAAAGATGATGTTTGACCAAAGATTCTACCATGCTTGAATAGCTATAGGTGCCTACCTAGAATGAATAATCACATAGAACTTGAAAGCTAAAAGTTGACATTAAGGATCTACTCTTTGATGCTTTTCAGCTGAAAACTCTACCCAGAGCTAAAAGCCTTCATAAGTCTAGTTACATGGCTAAGTATACCATAACCGGGTAAGCCTTGCTGAGTATTAGTATACTCAGTCTTGCTAGTGACTTGTTTTTCAGGTATAATCTTTGAAGCCCCTACTCTTCCCTTGTCTTGGCCCTGTGCTCTTCCAGAACATTGGTCCATGGAATACGATCCGTCCCCGGCCAATGCTGATGATGCCGAGTGATGTCGTGCCCGGGCTTAGCATGACATCCATCTTGACGACGTGTTGTAAATCATCGCGTATGTTTTCCGCTGCCAAAAACCACAGCTTTAACAGTTTGTAATGTTTTCTCTGAGTTTGAATCTTCGTACTACTTTTGGAAACTCTTGTGATGTATTTCCCTATGATGTAAAATGTGATGGTGATTGTATCTCTGGACTCACCTTCGTGTGAGGTAACCTTATTTGATCCTGTGTATCGGTGGTTTATCGGGACGTTACCCGACAGACCAAGGGATTATACCGTTTGAAGCACGTTGGAGCCCTCGGGAGTGGACTCGCGTACTTGAGCCGGTATAATTTAGGTTGGTTCTGCCACAGGATGGATGGCATTTCTATGTGAATTGCCATTGGTGTGCTCGTACCTGTGTGGTTGAGCAAGGAAGGGAGATATCCATCTTGTCACCCCTAAGGACCGAGTTGATGTGTCATCTCACCTAGCTTCCTGTCGTGCAAACCACTTGACCGTTGTATGGGCAACGGCTTAGCATAAATCCCACTAGTTAGTCTGGTAGCCATCAGGAGAGCTGAGATCAACGGGCGATCAAGGAGTAGGGATAAGCTCTGTGTGACTTATGCCCCGGTTAAACCTCGGAGATAGGTCGAATGACCCCTTGATGGATCCCGTGGTGGCTAGTCAGGTCTAGCTAAGGTGGGTAATGGCTTTGTTGGGATCTGTACCGTCACTAAGGTGATCGTGCTGTGGTGCCCCACCTGTGGGTAAAGTTGCACACCTCTGCAGAGTTAAAATCTATTCGAATAGCCGTGCCCACGGTATTGGGCAAGTTATGGTGTGGTCACATAACTAGTGTTTCTCTCTGGGAATGGTTGGACTGGTGTGGGTTGTTTGGAAACTGTCCGGCAGTTGTCCCGTGTGCTACGGCGGACGGGGAGTCCGATAGCAGCTTAAAACTTGGATCCTGTGTGGATCAACATCACGTGCTCCTTGGTACTAGAAAACTTGTTTTGAAAATGTTTTTGAACGAACCTTGGCATACAACCGAGTTTTCCGCAAATGAACCATAATTTTATCCTTGGATTGTCCTGTGCATTGATTTCTGTTATACCCCCTCCGTGGGTGTGATTGGACTTGCTGAGTATGTTTGTACTCACCCCATTCTTACTTTTAACAGCAGAAGATCCAGACTACCTCCCCGAAGACGTCGAGTAGGGTTTCGTCCTGCGCCCAGTCTTGCCTGTGGTTAGGGCCACCGCTGGAGTTCCGCATGGCACAAGACTCTGATGACCCTTTATTCGTAGCTAGTGTAGTAGTGTGGGTTTTAGTTGTAATCCTCGCGATAGTGGCGCTTCACTGCCCATTACCGCGTAGAGTTGTACGGTGATGTACCATCTGATGTAATAAAAGTGTTATCAGCCTCCTGGGACTGATAAAGCATCACTTTTAAGTCTTCCCTGATGAGGGGGGACGCTTCAGGTGGTATCAGAGCCGTAGGCTGGCCGTAGGACGTGACCCTAGAAACGAGACCCTTTTTCAGGCCCCAGGACTTGTTCTGACTTAGCTCTTTTCCTGCACAAACACTCACCACTGGTTCTTGCCCTGTTCCAGATGGCTGATAATGGATGGGTTGACGGAATCTGCCACGCAGAGCCCGGCCTTCCTAAGTTATTAATACTCAGCCTGGAACGCATCGGAGTTATGGAACCACCAGAGTATGCCTACCGAGAATACACCTCCAAGGGCACCCTTCGGTGCGACATGATGGTCTTTGTAGGAAAAAGCACCCGCTACCCTGATGTGGACCCCTGGTTCATCTCCACCTCTGGCTTTCGCTTCCCTGACACCTACCGAAAGGCCGCCCGTAAAGCCCTGCGATGACTGCGTGTGATCTACAAGCACCACCTTCAGCGGACTCCTATGGGATTTTTCCCACCTACTGAAGGAAGAGGACGCACTTGGATTGCCCGGATGAGAGGACTCGGAAGAGAAGAAGAAGACCTAGAAGATACGGTCTCCCACCTATCCATCTACCTTACCGGCTTGGATGAACTCTACCGCGAACAGGCGGCACAACTGAAGCAGCTAATTCATAGGGCAGAAAAGGCAACCCAGGAACTGGAAGAACAACAGATAAGAGCCGCACGCGCCGAGTATTCCTTAGCCGCCCTCCAAGCCCAGATGCAGGAATACGAAAACCACAGAGGAATAGGTGGATGGATAGAGGAAGAAGAGGAACCCGAGGAAACCCATTGGGATAAAGGTACTCAGACCGAAGATGAGGTGATGGATCGGTGCCTCCCAATAAAGAAGCGCCCTATCAGAATTGGGGAAGAATCCCCATGATAGGAGTAGCACTCCAAGCTAGAACCCTACCCTAATAACCACATATCCATGGAAACGGTACCCCCCATGTTGCAATAATAAATGTTACCTACTCCCTTTTGTACCTGTGCAAGATTGTTTACCCTGTCATTATTTCAGATGGCCGAGGAAGGATGGACCCAGGGCAATTGCCAAGCTGCACCTGGCTTTCCCAGCCTTTTGATCAACGCCCTGGAAAGCCTTGGCGTTACGGAACGCCCAAGGTACTACAGCAGAGAGTACGAACACCATGGTACCCTCCGCTGCAGGGTGATCCTGGTCATCGCCAGGAGCAACTGCTACCCTGACATCCAGCCATGGCGAGTAACTGCCATAGGGTTTAGGCACCAGGACACCTACCCCTTGACCGTCAGAAAAGCACTCCGTTATTTATGCCGGATTTTTGAAAGACACCTCGCCCCCACACCAGTGAGGTTCTTCCCGCCGGCCATCAGAACCCCAGTTTGGGAAGCACGCATGAGAAGTCTGGAACGACGTCGCCATGAAGAAGGCCCTGTGTACCAAGTGGCTACTTATCTAGCCGCCTTGGACCAACTCTTTGATGAGCAAGCCAACCTTCTGAGAGAGCAGACCCATCGAGCCGAGCAAGCAGAGCTCGCAGTAAGACTACAGCAGATCCGAGCAGCTCAAGCCGAGGCAAGAGCCGCAGCCGCAGTCAACAGCGAAGCAGTCGCCCAAGAGAGCCTCAGGCAGGCCCGAGACCGGCGTATGCAAGAATGGACCCGAAGTGGAACACCAGTGTGACAGTTCATGTATTTGCAATGCTAGGCAAATATTTTGTTAGTGTGAAATATGTGTTTGTTTGTATAAAGCTTATGTGTGTTTATGTGAAGCTTTTGAAAATTTAAAGTGTAAGTAAAAAGGGTATTTCTGTAATTACAGAAAAATCTAGGGTTGTTTTTGCAAAATGCATTTGGATAAAGGTGATTTCAAAATAAGTAAAAGATGGTTTTGTAAATATGCTTTTCTTATTTTATTCCCTATAAAAAAAATATATATTTATCCAAAAATTGCATTTGAAATGCATGTGTTGAAGTGGGTAAAAAGTTTGGGTAAAATGGTAAAAATAAGGATATTTACGTAATTTTATAAAAGTACAAGTCCTTTTATGCAAATGTTTGATTTACAAAAGTAACTTTCAAATTACTCAGGACTAAAGTGTAAAAAGTGCAAGTCATCATGACATGTCTATCCAACCATTATGACGAGTCTATCCCGTCATAATGACGTGTCATAAATGCTTGCATTTAGGTCCTGAATTTTATAAAATTACGCTTTTGGGACAAAAGCAATTCAAATCCGACTTTTGTTCAAAAGTTTACGTGTAAAAATGTAAATTTTGAGTTTTTGAACTTGGGCCCTAAAGCAATGTTGTAGAGTTTGAAAAACTCTCCAACTTTCGTTTTGGGCATTTCTCCATTAGGGTTTTAAATCAACGGGAAATTTTGTTTTACAATTAGGCCCCTGCAATTCTCTGATTTTGCGTATACGCCCTTGGAGAATCCTGCTTGACCTTCTTCTCTGCTCTCCCTTATCCGGTGCCCTTCCTGTTTCTTTTACCCGGCCACCTATCTCCTCTCCTTGTTTCTTTTCCTCTTTCTCCCTCTCTCTCTCCTCCTCCAATCGGATCAGCACAAGCACCACAGGAGCAGGCCGGGCGGCCCCCAAGCGCGCAGGAGTAGGCGGCGCAAGGCGCCGGGCGGCGGTTGCGGCTCGGCCCAGGGCGGCTGGACGCGGAGGCCGGCCCAGGCGAGCGCGGAGCAGCGGGGCTCGGGCGCTGAGCGGCCCGAGCGGGCGGCCGCGGCGTGCGGGCGCCAGCGCGGGGCGAGCGGAGCCAGGCGCGGCGCGGTCAAGGGCGCGCGGACGGCGTCACGCAGCGCGGGGCGCGAGCCAGTGTGGCGGCTCGGGCGCAGCCAGGACGGGGCGCGGCAGGCAGCGGCTGGTGCAGGGCGTCCGGGCGGCTCCGGGGGCAGCGGCCCGGGGGCGCGCGCGTGCGGGCGCATGCGCGGCAGGCGCGCGGGGCGTGCTGGGCGAGGGGAGCCGAGCGGCGGCAGGTGGACGAGCAGCAGGCCCAGGCGGCGCGGCCCAGGTGGGGCGAGCGGCGCGCGGGTGAAGTGCGTGCGGGAGCCAAGACGGCGAGTGCAGGCGTGGACCCCGAGCAGTGCGGAGCAGGCGAAGGCGCGTGAGGCCGGAGTGAGGCGGGGCGGCGCCTGAGCGAACGCGTGGCAGCGGGCGGTTCGGCTCTGGGCAAGCGGCGGCTTTGGTGGCGGAGCGGCGACGCGCAAGGGCGAGCGCAGGGCGGCAGCGGCGCGCGGCTCAGCGCGTGAGAGCAGGCGTGGCGAGCGGCTGCAGGCAGCGCGGCTGCGGCGCGTTGGAGCGAGGGGCCAGAGGTGGAGGCTGACGACTGCAGCATGAGTGCAGACGCAGGGAGCGGGCGTGACCCAGGAGCAGACGCGCGCGTGCCCAGCAAGCTGGCGGCGTACGGGTGTGACACAGACTCGTGAGCGGCACGGCTGGCAATGCAGGAGCTCGCAGCGGTGGCGCGTAGGCGAGTGGGCGCTGGAGCGGTTCGCGGGCGGTGCTGGAACGGCAGGAACGTGAGCGACGCCGAGCGGGTGGCGCGAGCGTGCAAGCGATGGCGTACGGAAGTGGGAGGTGTGGACAGGTGTTGAGCGGAGCGCGCGCGGAGGGTGCTGGAGGCGTGTTTGGCGCGCGCGTGTGAGTGGCTTGGCCGAGGCAGGAGTAGGCCCAGGTGGCGCGAACACGCGTGTGTGAGCACGGGAGTGATGCGGCAAGGCCGGGCGAACACAGGTTAGGCAGCTGGAAGCGGAGGAGCAGCTGCACAACGTGCAGGGCGGATTTGCACGGGAACAGCAGGGCCGCGTTTGGAGGATGTCGGAAGCCGTTGCGGAGAAGACAACGAAAGGCGCAGCCCTGATGCGGACAGACCTCGGTCTTTGTGAAAGCGGAAGAACAGTTATGGCACGGCGAGCCGGAGGAAAGGTGGCAAAGCGAAGATGAAGGTCCGAACGGATTTGGACTAGCCCATCCGCGGATGCGAGCGAGAGTGTTCTACCGGTGACCGGCTCGACTCGATTCCGTAAGCGTGAGCGCGTGCAAGATGACAGGCCACGCGCGAGCAGAGCAAGAGCTAAGAGTATGTGAACAGAGGAAGTTCAGTCCGGGGACAAGGAAACCTTAAGGTTCGCGGAAGAGATGGTATAACGAACCAATCCGGCTCTGTCATTTCGTCCTAGGGATTCACGACATCCAGCAGCTTCTAATCTTCGTCGATCGCCGAGCAAAACTACAAGTCACCGCGGGGATTACCCCTTCGACCATCTTCCACCCACGACAACCCTCCCCGACGAACTTCTTCATCACTCACGGAATCTCGTCATCGCCGAGCTCATCTTATCATCGCCAATCCTATTCACCGCAGGGATTTACTTTCCGCGTGTTCTCCTTCATAACCAAGGCTATCCCAAGGTTTGCCCTGATTCTTTGAATCTTTCTAATGCCGGCGATTCCTTTGCCGGGATATCGTCGTCAACTTCCTGTTATCTGTTTTTCCCGGACCAGAGACTTGATTGCTATGTTTTAGGAAATTCTAGGGTGTTTTCTGTAAGATTTCCAAAGCTTTCTTTATTTCAAATCAGTGAATTTCTACATTTCATAGATTATCGTAGGAGGTTCATAAAAATGTAAAATCAGTTTTGTTTGAAACCCTAAGTTAAACCCTACAAGTTTTATGTTGTAATCTTGAGTGAAAGTCTTTGGTTTGTGATCTAGGTTGAATACTAGGAAATGAATGCTTTATTTGTGTCTTTTGTGATATGCATGTGTTGTAGCTGAGTATAGATTATAGGATGTATGTTTCAGGTAGAGAAATGTGATAATTAGTTAATCCATAACACGAACACTCATATCCCTACCATCAAGACATTATCCTCGTCTTGATTACTGTTTCTTAAGTTCCTTGTCGTATAAAGATCCTTGTTAGTCCATGAGTATCTACTGCTTAGCCTCTACATCTTGGCAACTGTGCTTCAGTGTCAGGTTATCAACCCAACCACTTAGCATCCGTTTTCTTTAAGTCTATGATGTTTCTATGTAACCACGGTCAACCGATGCTTTTCTGTTGATCTATTCCTACCATCGGCTGATTAGCTGATACAGTTGTTACCTTTCTAGTATCGGCTGCTGCCGATACAATTCCTTTGTTCTGTCCTACGTCGGCTGCACCTAGACACTGTATCAGAGTTGCACGCACGACCTTAAGATTCTTGTTATCGGCCGACCCAAGCCGATTCTAGTTGTTTTCTGTATCGGTCAAACACGGCCGATCGATCCTTAGTTGCCCCATCCATATCCACACACTTCTATCAGTCGATTTATCGACTGAGAGGTCGGTTTTATACCTATCGATCATATACCCTTAACCACACCCCAATCGGCGGTACGTCACTCAATTGTTGTGCTGACGTAATCGAACCGATGCAACCACCCCTAGTTATCTAAGATAACACTTAAGCACATCTCAGTTAAGACACAACTGCTTTAGGAATCATCCCTCTGCTGAAGTGATCGATGCTTTCATCGATCATCTAGGAACCTGATGCACTCATCAATCAACTAAACCCTCGCTGTTTCCAATCAGCTCTGTTGTAACCCTCAACAAGTAGCTGATCTTAATTGATTGTCCTCTTAAAACTCTATCTAAGTTTAGTTCCGATCTTTCTGATTGATATGTGACTAGTATGTTGTATGAGTGCTGGTTTGCAATTGAATTGTGAAGTAAGGTAGTTTTATGTGCACCCTTTGAATGTAATGTTGCATTGCATGTAGATACGACTGTTTTCGACAACGGTACCTGCGAGATCTCCCCGGAGTCTACGGAGGATGTTCCTGAAGACCAAATAAACGTCACCAAGGCATTAACTGAAGCCCCGAACCAAAGTTCGGAAGATATTGACATTTCTGACTTCAGTCCCACCAGTAAAGGCAAGCCCCGGACATAACCCACTATTTTAATTATACTGCAATCTATATCTATTTACGTATTCTATGCATTAAATTCTTAGGAATTGCTTGAAACCCTAGATGCATAAATCCTAGGAACCAATGTACTGCACCTGAGGTCATATCGACTAGATGCTCTGCTAATAGGGCCGGTAGAAGTCGAGTGATTTCCTGTCACTCGCGCGATATAGGAGTTGTAATGTTTACAATCCTGTTATCACTATAAGGATGCCGGACGGGAGTTTTGAGAGGTATCATGGTCGAGATGATACCCCGTCTGTGTTGATGTAATTTTGATAAGGTCGCGGTGTGTGCCGATCGGGGTTAAGCGTTTGAAAGTACTAACCACATGCCGTGAATTTTGGGTAAGCGGTAAGCCTAGTAGCCAATCGGCCCGAGGAGTGGACATACCTCCCACCACTCGATTTGCTTCTTTTGGTTACTTATATTCGACTGAGGAAATACGTGTTGCAAGGGCAACCAGGAATACGGGTTTTGTAGTCGCGCTACAGACGTATGTCCTGCACGAGTGATGTGCGTATGTTCCTGCAGTCGCTTGTGGTGGACCTGTCCACGAGTCGGAATGAAAGGCAAACGGTTGCTTCGGAACTATCGTTGGATATTCCAAGCGTGTGAGTTAGGTTTACCTTGCAAGGTTAAATTCGATTCAGAATCGTCCGCCTCTCACGATGATTGAGACTACTTAATCCCTTTATCACACAGAGTAACAAGAGCAATTATATGATAAGTAATACTGATGGTTGAGATAAAGAGCTCTACCTTGCTTGCTTAGCTATAAGTGCTTATCTAGAATGGATAATCACATAGAACTTGGAAGCTAAAAGTTGAACATAAGGATCTACTCTTAGATGCTTTTCAGCTGAAACCAAACCTAGAACCTTTACAATGCCTTCATAAGTCTAATTATGGGCTAAAGTATACCCAACCCCGGGTAAGCCTTGCTGAGTATTAGTATACTCAGCCTTGCTAGATATATGTTTTGCAGGTAATATCTTGAAGACCCTACTCTTCCCTTGCCTTGGCCCTGTGCTCTTTCAGAAGGTTGGTCCGTGAAATGGGATCCGTTCCCGGCCAGCACTGGTGATATCGAGTGATGTCGTGCCCGGGCTTAGCATGGCATCCGTCTTGACGACGTATTGTAAATCATCGCGTATGTTTTCCGCTGCCAAAAGCCAAAACTTCAACAGTTGTACTGTTTTCTCTAAGTTGAAATTTCGTATTACTTTTGAAAACTCTTATCATGTAATTCCTTGTGATGTAAAATATGATGGTGATTGTATCTCTGGACTCACCTTCGTGTGAGGTAACCTTATTTGATCCTGTGTATCGGTGGTTTATCGGGACGTTACCCGACAGGCCAAGGGATTATACCGTTTGAAGCACGTTGGAGCCCTCGGAAGTGGACTCGCGTACTTGAGCCGGTATAATTCAGGTTGGTTCTGCCACAGCTGGTATCAGAGCTATAAGGTTACGCTGGAGATACATTTTACCTTAAAAATGATTTCAGTATAAAAATTTGACCAACAAAGTATTTGGCAAAACTATGTTGGATTCGTTAAGGATTGTACTTAGTACGTAAAGCCCTAGGGTAATGCTTATAAGGGAAATAGAGGTGGCTATAATATATGTATATACAACTCTAACTATCAGCATTACGTTTCTGTCAAAACTTAAATTCATGCACAACCCAACCTTACTTTCTGTAACGACATCTTCGATCGTGAGGTAAGGAGGTAAGGATCCTCAGCCAACTGAGGGAGCTTGGCCTTCCCGTCGGTGATGCGAACCGAACGCTGTTTCTCAAGCAGTGGCCTACTTGAGATGCTGCCAATGTACCAATTTTGATTGACTACATTGGGAGTATATGGTTCGGCGCAGGGTATGGCGATCGCAGATCATACCCCCGCATTTTGCGGTACCCCCGTGAATACGTTATCTCGATAGCGTATGTTAACGTTGTCTGTACGGCGGTAATTGTACAGATGCTGTTTCTATAGTGAACAGTAATGATTGGGGACGCTTTCATGACATGCTGGCATGAAAGGTTCAGTATATGCATATTGTGTTTTCTGCAGGAATGCTAACCACGATTCAATAGGTCTTGAACGGTTAGGATTATCGACTAGATATTATAGGGAGAGACGTATTTATATGATGCCACCGTACTTAACCACGTAAGACCAAGATTACTTGGCAGTTATTTTTGGTTGGGAGGACGTGTAGAACGTGCATGCATCATGTTATGATGGATTGACCTGATTGCCTTGTTTGTTATGTGGTTGTACTGAAATATGTTGCTTATGCTATCTTAGAGTTGAGAATGTCTTTTGTGAATCAAGTAAGTTGAGTCATGTTTGAACCTTATCATCGATCTTAGTTTGACGGCTAAATCAAACCCTTGATCTTGCTTCGAATCTGTTTCGGCAGAAGTACTGAATTTTTCCTTTAATGGTTGAACCTTGATAATTATCATCAAATCCTTCAATTCATCAGTTAGTGATCCATCTATCCTCTCCTGATGTTGTACCTTATCTTGTTGGCTATTCTGGTTACAACATCTGAAAATTTGTACCTTCAATTCTTGCTCAGATGATTTTGAATAAATTAAAAAGGTTTATGACAATAATTACTCCTTGAATACAGTTCTACTAGCAAAAGTCATGCATCATAACATGTATCATTTCCGGTCAGTGCATGGTATTGCATCGTCATCGAAATCCGTAGACTAACTAACGGGTGTGCCTCCGATACAACTTCGGGTTGTCTTCGGTTTTCTAAATCTTCCTTGCTGCTGTTGGCACTATAGGGTTGCTATTCCTCTTTTGTGGTGGTGTTTAATCACATGATTATGTTGCCGTGTCGGAACCTAAGGCCTCATGTGTGCTGTAGCCATATGATTGAGCCATTAGGAGCGCACTGGTGACTAGGTCTATGTGACGTAACCCCACTGCAATCTCTTCTTATGCAACCTTACTAGTGTCCTAACTTTTGATCTACGCTTAAGGATATAGGACTACCCAGGTGTTAGTTATGAGCGAACGGTTGCAGGGTGCGAGCCATGTGCGTCGCTAACTCATGAGGGTATGCATCATACTTCATGCATTTCATATGTGCATACATTGCAAGTATCATCATCCTTGCATCATAGTGCATCATAGTGTATGCATCATTTGGTCAGCATCATGATAATTGCATTGTGTCATATGCACCATTTCAGTCGTGCATAGAATCCTCCATCCTCATGTTGCACCATCATTACAATCATACATCTTAACAATGCATCATGTTCATGGTCATATGTCGAGCATTGCACTCTGAATTGGAGCATTTTGTCATTATCCCTTGATTACATCGGCATAAATAGGCATGTTTTACAATCAATATCATCTAAATTATTCAGATAATGAACTCTGAGCAGGAATGTTTCGAACATCATTTATCAATCTTTTGTTCTATCCTCACTTGCTATCCATGAGCTTTGTGATGAGTGTTAGTGTCGCCAACACTTATCGATCTCATGTGATGATCTTAGCTCTACGAGAACTTGATTACCTTTTCCTCTCTTATCTTGTTATACTCATCCATGTACAATCTATCCATGCTCTCGTTATACTTATCTTGTCATACTCCAATGACTTTTACCATCAACATCAATCATCTCTAGTGTGATTGCTTCCTGCCATTTCTAATGTGTGATTTGCTTTTCTTCCCTTACAGAGTCTTTCGTCCGAATCTCGGGACGAGATTCTTTTTAGGGGGGAAGGCTGTGACAGTTCATGTATTTGCAATGCTAGGCAAATATTTTGTTAGTGTGGAATATGTGTTTGTTTGTATAAAGCTTATGTGTGTTTATGTGAAGCTTTTGAAAATTTAAAGTGTAAGTAAAAAGGGTATTTCTGTAATTACAGAAAAATCTAGGGTTGTTTTTGCAAAATGCATTTGGATAAAGGTGATTTCAAAATAAGTAAAAGATGGTTTTGTAAATATGCTTTTCTTATTTTATTCCCTATAAAAAAATATATATTTATCCAAAAATTGCATTTGAAATGCATGTGTTGAAGTGGGTAAAAAGTTTGGGTAAAATGGTAAAAATAAGGATATTTACGTAATTTTATAAAAGTACAAGTCCTTTTATGCAAATGTTTGATTTACAAAAGTAACTTTCAAATTACTCAGGACTAAAGTGTAAAAAGTGCAAGTCATCATGACATGTCTATCCAACCATTATGACGAGTCTATCCCGTCATAATGACGTGTCATAAATGCTTGCATTTAGGTCCTGAATTTTATAAAATTACGCTTTTGGGACAAAAGCAATTCAAATCCGACTTTTGTTCAAAAGTTTACGTGTAAAAATGTAAATTTTGAGTTTTTGAACTTGGGCCCTAAAGCAATGTTGTAGAGTTTGAAAAACTCTCCAACTTTCGTTTTGGGCATTTCTCCATTAGGGTTTTAAATCAACGGGAAATTTTGTTTTACAATTAGGCCCCTGCAATTCTCTGATTTTGCGTATACGCCCTTGGAGAATCCTGCTTGACCTTCTTCTCTGCTCTCCCTTATCCGGTGCCCTTCCTGTTTCTTTTACCCGGCCACCTATCTCCTTCTCTCCTTGTTTCTTTTCCTCTTTCTCCCTCTCTCTCTCCTCCTCCAATCGGATCAGCACAAGCACCACAGGAGCAGGCCGGGCGGCCCCCAAGCGCGCAGGAGTAGGCGGCGCAAGGTGCCGGGCGGCGGTTGCGGCTCGGCCCAGGGCGGCTTGACGCGGAGGCCGGCCCAGGCGAGCGCGGAGCAGCGGGGCTCGGGCGCTGAGCGGCCCGAGCAGGCGGCCGCGGCGTGCGGGCGCCAGCGCGGGGCGAGCGGAGCCAGGCACGGCGCGGTCAAGGGCGCGCGGACGGCGTCACGCAGCGCGGGGCGCGAGCCAGTGCGGCGGCTCGGGCGCAGCCAGGACGGGGCGCGGCAGGCAGCGGCTGGTGCAGGGCGTCCGGGCGGCTCCGGGGGCAGCGGCCCGGGGGCGCGCGCGTGCGGGCGCATGCGCGGCAGGCGCGCGGGGCGTGCTGGGCGAGGGGAGCCCGAGCGGCGGCAGGTGGGCGAGCAGCAGGCCCAGGCGGCGCGGCCCAGGTGGGGCGAGCGGCGCGCGGGTGAAGTGCGCGCGGGAGCCAAGGCGGCGAGTGCAGGCGTGGACCCCGAGCAGTGCGGAGCAGGCGAAGGCGCGTGAGGCCGGAGCGAGGCGGGGCGGCGCCTGAGCGAACGCGTGGCAGCGGGCGGTTCGGCTCTGGGCAAGCGGCGGCTTTGGTGGCGGAGCGGCGACGCGCAAGGGCGAGCGCAGGGCGGCAGCGGCGCGCGGCTCAGCGCGTGAGAGCAGGCGTGGCGAGCGGCTGCAGGCAGCGCGGCTGCGGCGCGTTGGAGCGAGGGGCCAGAGGTGGAGGCTGACGACTGCAGCATGAGTGCAGACGCAGGGAGCGGGCGTGACCCAGGAGCAGACGCGCGCGTGCCCAGCAAGCTGGCGGCGTACGGGTGTGACACAGACTCGTGAGCGGCACGGCTGGCAATGCAGGAGCTCGCAGCGGTGGCGCATAGGCGAGTGGGCGCTGGAGCGGTTCGCGGGCGGTGCTGGAACGGCAGGAACGTGAGCGACGCCGAGCGGGTGGCGCGAGCGTGCAAGCGATGGCGTACGGAAGTGGGAGGTGTGGACAGGTGTTGAGCGGAGCGCGCGCGGAGGGTGCTGGAGGCGTGTTTGGCGCGCGCGTGTGAGTGGCTTGGCCGAGGCAGGAGTAGGCCCAGGTGGCGCGAACACGCGTGTGTGAGCACGGGAGTGATGCGGCAAGGCCGGGCGAACACAGGTTAGGCAGCTGGAAGCGGAGGAGCAGCTGCACAACGTGCAGGGCGGATTTGCACGGGAACAGCAGGGCCGCGTTTGGAGGATGTCGGAAGCCGTTGAGGAGAAGACAACGAAAGGCGCAGCCCTGATGCGGACAGACCTCGGTCTTTGTGAAAGCGGAAGAACAGTTATGGCACGGCGAGCCGGAGGAAAGGTGGCAAAGCGAAGACGAAGGTCCGAACGGATTTGGACTAGCCCATCCGCGGATGCGAGCGAGAGTGTTCTACCGGTGACCGGCTCGACTCGATTCCGTAAGCGTGAGCGCGTGCAAGATGACAGGCCACGCGCGAGCAGAGCAAGAGCTAAGAGTATGTGAACAGAGGAAGTTCAGTCCGGGGACAAGGAAACCTTAAGGTTCGCGGAAGAGATGGTATAACGAACCAATCCGGCTCTGTCATTTCGTCCTAGGGATTCACGACATCCAGCAGCTTCTAATCTTCGTCGATCGCCGAGCAAAACTACAAGTCACCGCGGGGATTACCCCTTCGACCATCTTCCACCCACGACAACCCTCCCCGACGAACTTCTTCATCACTCACGGAATCTCGTCATCGCCGAGCTCATCTTATCGTCGCCAATCCTATTCACCGCAGGGATTTACTTTCCGCGTGTTCTCCTTCATAACCAAGGCTATCCCAAGGTTTGCCCTGATTCTTTGAATCTTTCTAATGCCGGCGATTCCTTTGCCGGGATATCGTCGTCAACTTCCTGTTATCTGTTTTTCCCGGACCAGAGACTTGATTGCTATGTTTTAGGAAATTCTAGGGTGTTTTCTGTAAGATTTCCAAAGCTTTCTTTATTTCAAATCAGTGAATTTCTACATTTCATAGATTATCGTAGGAGGTTCATAAAAATGTAAAATCAGTTTTGTTTGAAACCCTAAGTTAAACCCTACAAGTTTTATGTTGTAATCTTGAGTGAAAGTCTTTGGTTTGTGATCTAGGTTGAATACTAGGAAATGAATGCTTTATTTGTGTCTTTTGTGATATGCATGTGTTGTAGCTGAGTATAGATTATAGGATGTATGTTTCAGGTAGAGAAATGTGATAATTAGTTAATCCATAACACGAACACTCATATCCCTACCATCAAGACATTATCCTCGTCTTGATTACTGTTTCTTAAGTTCCTTGTCGTATAAAGATCCTTGTTAGTCCATGAGTATCTACTGCTTAGCCTCTACATCTTGGCAACTGTGCTTCAGTGTCAGGTTATCAACCCAACCACTTAGCATCCGTTTTCTTTAAGTCTATGATGTTTCTATGTAACCACGGTCAACCGATGCTTTTCTGTTGATCTATTCCTACCATCGGCTGATTAGCTGATACAGTTGTTACCTTTCTAGTATCGGCTGCTGCCGATACAATTCCTTTGTTCTGTCCTACGTCGGCTGCACCTAGACACTGTATCAGAGTTGCACGCACGACCTTAAGATTCTTGTTATCGGCCGACCCAAGCCGATTCTAGTTGTTTTCTGTATCGGTCAAACACGGCCGATCGATCCTTAGTTGCCCCATCCATATCCACACACTTCTATCAGTCGATTTATCGACTGAGAGGTCGGTTTTATACCTATCGATCATATACCCTTAACCACACCCCAATCGGCCGTACGTCACTCAATTGTTGTGCTGACGTAATCGAACCGATGCAACCACCCCTAGTTATCTAAGATAACACTTAAGCACATCTCAGTTAAGACACAACTGCTTTAGGAATCATCCCTCTGCTGAAGTGATCGATGCTTTCATCGATCATCTAGGAACCTGATGCACTCATCAATCAACTAAACCCTCGCTGTTTCCAATCAGCTCTGTTGTAACCCTCAACAAGTAGCTGATCTTAATTGATTGTCCTCTTAAAACTCTATCTAAGTTTAGTTCCGATCTTTCTGATTGATATGTGACTAGTATGTTGTATGAGTGCTGGTTTGCAATTGAATTGTGAAGTAAGGTAGTTTTATGTGCACCCTTTGAATGTAATGTTGCATTGCATGTAGATACGACTGTTTTCGACAACGGTACCTGCGAGATCTCCCCGGAGTCTACGGAGGATGTTCCTGAAGACCAAATAAACGTCACCAAGGCATTAACTGAAGCCCCGAACCAAAGTTCGGAAGATATTGACATTTCTGACTTCAGTCCCACCAGTAAAGGCAAGCCCCGGACATAACCCACTATTTTAATTATACTGCAATCTATATCTATTTACGTATTCTATGCATTAAGTTCTTAGGAATTGCTTGAAACCCTAGATGCATAAATCCTAGGAACCAATGTACTGCACCTGAGGTCATATCGACTAGATGCTCTGCTAATAGGGCCGGTAGAAGTCGAGTGATTTCCTGTCACTCGCGCGATATAGGAGTTGTAATGTTTACAATCCTGTTATCACTATAAGGATGCCGGACGGGAGTTTTGAGAGGTATCATGGTCGAGATGATACCCCGTCTGTGTTGATGTAATTTTGATAAGGTCGCGGTGTGTGCCGATCGGGGTTAAGCGTTTGAAAGTACTAACCACATGCCGTGAATTTTGGGTAAGCGGTAAGCCTAGTAGCCAATCGGCCCGAGGAGTGGACATACCTCCCACCACTCGATTTGCTTCTTTTGGTTACTTATATTCGACTGAGGAAATACGTGTTGCAAGGGCAACCAGGAATACGGGTTTTGTAGTCGCGCTACAGACGTATGTCCTGCACGAGTGATGTGCGTATGTTCCTGCAGTCGCTTGTGGTGGACCTGTCCACGAGTCGGAATGAAAGGCAAACGGTTGCTTCGGAACTATCGTTGGATATTCCAAGCGTGTGAGTTAGGTTTACCTTGCAAGGTTAAATTCGATTCAGAATCGTCCGCCTCTCACGATGATTGAGACTACTTAATCCCTTTATCACACAGAGTAACAAGAGCAATTATATGATAAGTAATACTGATGGTTGAGATAAAGAGCTCTACCTTGCTTGCTTAGCTATAAGTGCTTATCTAGAATGGATAATCACATAGAACTTGGAAGCTAAAAGTTGAACATAAGGATCTACTCTTAGATGCTTTTCAGCTGAAACCAAACCTAGAACCTTTACAATGCCTTCATAAGTCTAATTATGGGCTAAAGTATACCCAACCCCGGGTAAGCCTTGCTGAGTATTAGTATACTCAGCCTTGCTAGATATATGTTTTGCAGGTAATATCTTGAAGACCCTACTCTTCCCTTGCCTTGGCCCTGTGCTCTTTCAGAAGGTTGGTCCGTGAAATGGGATCCGTTCCCGGCCAGCACTGGTGATATCGAGTGATGTCGTGCCCGGGCTTAGCATGGCATCCGTCTTGACGACGTATTGTAAATCATCGCGTATGTTTTCCGCTGCCAAAAGCCAAAACTTCAACAGTTGTACTGTTTTCTCTAAGTTGAAATTTCGTATTACTTTTGAAAACTCTTATCATGTAATTCCTTGTGATGTAAAATATGATGGTGATTGTATCTCTGGACTCACCTTCGTGTGAGGTAACCTTATTTGATCCTGTGTATCGGTGGTTTATCGGGACGCTACCCGACAGGCCAAGGGATTATACCGTTTGAAGCACGTTGGAGCCCTCGGAAGTGGACTCGCGTACTTGAGCCGGTATAATTCAGGTTGGTTCTGCCACAACCAGTCCCGGCAATTGGAGAAGATCATGTTTTACTCGGGACACCCGTCATAGGATGGGGACCACTCCTTGGAAATTCACAAGCCCCATCCGAGAACCCTGAAAGTTCTGCTACCGCCGTTGAAAGAGATGGTGCTGCACAACCCTTGGCAAATGGAAATCCAGAGAACGGCAAGCAAGGATTACTCACACTCCCCGCCCCTGAAGAAGGCATGCCCCGCGAGTAAAATAACCGACGCCACCCTAGTGATGTACCCCCAGCCTCTTTTGCTTAAGTCGTGCCCTTAGGCATGACCCCGGACGAGTAGTACGAGATCTAGATTTACCCCCAAGCTGTACCCCCCCTTGCAGTAATGAAGTTGTTTGTGCTTGTTGTTTGTGATGTTGTGTGCTGATTTGTTGTGTGCTGTTTGTTTGTGTGACTACCGGCAGGGGGTAGATTCTGCCTTATATACGAATTAAACAACTTAAACATCACATAATTGTAACCCCAATCTACCCAATCAACAGATGGCTCCCCGAGGCGTCACGAGGGCCTCCCGTAGCTGGAACCCCGCAGCCGCTGGTGCTGGAGCACAGCCGGTTGGACAAGATCTTCCTCAGGGAGAACAGGAAATAATCCAGAACCGAGGAGAAAATCAAGGAGGAGAGCAACTACCACCACCCCCACCCCTCGGAGACCTAGCACAGATAATCCACAACTAGACCCTTATACTGGAAACACTGGCCAATGCCCTCGTTAACCGGCAACCACGAGGGCAGAACATGAATGACAAGCTGACAGCTTTTCTGAGGACCAAGCCGCCCACCTTTGCCGGATCCTGCAACCCTTTGGATGCAGACGACTGGTTATGAGTAATTCAGAGGAAACTCGAACCGTTTGACTGCCAGGACCGAGACAAAGTCCTTCTGGCAGCCCACCAACTCACCGGAACTGCATTAGCCTGGTGGGAAAATTATTGTGCCGCAGCCGAGGATGCCTCTACCATCACTTGGGAGGAATTCGTGAGGGAGTTCCGCCGTTATCACATCCCTTCGGCCACCATGAAGCGCAAGGCGGATGAGTTCCGCGCACTGCAGCAAGGAAGCATGACGGTGGAAGAGTACACCCACCGGTTCATGGAGTTGGCCCGATATGCACCGGAGGAAGTGAACGACGATGACAAGAAACAAGACATGTTCAAGAAGGGACTAAACCCAGAACTCCAAACCTTGCTTACCACTCAGATCTACCCTGACTTCAATACCCTGATGAACAAGGCTATCCTTACGGAAAGGGCCAAAACCGAAGAAAGGAAGGATAACAAACGCAAATTCCTAGAAAGTAAGGCCCGCCAACAGGACCGTTTCCAAAAGCCGAGGAACTTCAGCTACACTACACCAAGATCTCAGGCCCCAATGCAGTATAGGACTCAGTCTCAAGTGATAGGACCACGGGCCCCTAACACACAGCCTAGGAGCCAGAGTACCATGAGGGCCCCGCAGAGCAATGCAAGCCTGGTCGCCTCTGACAACAACAATGTTAAGGCCTGTTTTAACTGCCGTGAGACAGGGCATTTCATTGCCAATTGCTCTTATGCCAAGAATAAGCCGGCTACATCAGCCTTCTCCAACACGGTGAATGGACCCAGACCAGCCCTGACCGGTGCCAACCGAGTACCCATCCGCAACAACGACAACAGTCAGCAGATGAAGCAGCCCCAGCAATCATTTGGACGAGCCCGCGTCAATCACATCGACGCGCAGGAGGCTCAAGGAGCTCAGGGCGTAGTGCTCGGTGAGTACCTAGCCAACTCAGCTCTGGCAACAGTACTATTTGATTCTGGAGCATCACACTCGTTCATATCCTCAAGTTTTGTGGAAAAACACAAAATACCTACAGTACTACTAAAAACACCCCTATTAACCCGGACGCCTGGAGGCGACATCAAATGTCAACTAGGTTGTCCACGGGTAAGGATCAATTTAAGTGGGGTAGAATTTCTAGCAGACTTGGTAGTACTTAAGTCTAGGGGAATAGACGTGATCCTTGGAATGGACTGGCTAAGCCGACACAATGGTCTCATAGGTTGTACTGACAAAGTGGTACACCTAACAAACCCCGAAGAAGTACAAGTAATCTGCCATACCCGGGAAAGTGAGTTTAACCCAATGGTGTTTAACATGGAAGCCAAGCCCTTAGAAGGAGTCCCGGTAGTAAACGGATACCCAGATGTCTTCCCCGAAGAACTTCCCGGTATGCCACCGGACAGGGATATAGAGTTCGTCATTGACCTTATCCCTAGAACCTCCCCTATAGCCAAGAGACCCTATAGGATGGCGGCCTCTGAGTTGACGGAATTAAAGAAGCAACTAGAAGAACTGCAATGAATTGGCTTCATCAGACCAAGCTCGTCGCCCTGGGGAGCCCCAGTTCTATTTGTCAAGAAGAAAGATGGGAGTATGAGGTTGTGTGTAGATTACCGGGCACTGAACGAGGTTACCATTAAGAATAAGTATCTCCTCCCCAGGATTGATGACCTTCTCGATCAGCTAAAAGGAGCGAAGTACTTTTCCAAGATCGATCTAAGGTCAGGATATTTTCAGCTCAAGATTAGAGAAAGTGACACCCCTAAGACAGCTTTTGTCACCCGTTACGGGCAGTTTGAGTTCACCGTAATGTCCTTCGGACAAACCAATGCCCCTGCCTATTTTATGAACCTCATGAATAAGGTATTTATGGATGAGCTGGATAAGTTTGTCATAGTCTTTATCGACGACATACTTATCTACTTCAAGAGTATTCAGGAACATGAGCAACATCTGTGGGTAGTATTGGAAAAGCTGAGAATACATAGGCTATATGCCAAGTTTAGCAAATGTGAATTCTGGCTGGAGAGAGTAGTTTTCCTTGGTCACATTCTGACCGCAGAAGGTGTAGCAGTGGATGTCACACCCTAAAATATTTAATTTTAGGATGTGACTATCTTTTACAATGAGTTCATCTATCAATAGAATTTTTCAAGAATTTTAAAGATTTTTTCTGGCAATTATTTTATTTATCCGAGAGCTAGATCCATTTTTACTTGGAAAGCTCTAAAATTCTTTTTCATGAAGTCCAAATATTTTATTTGGATTTCTCGTGTCCTACAATTACCTCCCAAGTTTTTCTTGGAAAATTTTGGGATTCTTCCGAATATATTTTTCTTGGTTTGAAATATTTATCTGGACTTTTCTAGATTTATTTTAAACTTGAAAATATGTTCTGGAAGATATTTATATTTTGATTTTCATCATAGTCGGACTGAGCCGTATCTTGTTGTATATCCTTTTAACCTTATCCTCTCTGAATGATTAAGAAGTTTCGTCGAGCTCCAGATCCTCTAACCGTTTGCCCCGATCAAGTCATGCTTGAAAACGACGCCTCGTGGCTCGTCTTCGGTATTTTTCCGATGACGTTCGATCACCATCAGCTCCAACGGCTTGGCCTGATCCTTTCCTCCTCTTTTCGCGTGACCAAATAAATGGTTCACGTTCAATCAGCTCTGTCAGCTCGTTTTCGTGTTCAGCCCTCTCACCCGATCAAGTTTCGGCCCATCACTGAATCCCTCGACCTCGCATCGGTCCCCTGCTCGCTAAATCCTCGACCCCGCACCCCCACCAGCCAGGCTCGATCGAGTCCAGGTGCTGCACGACGGTCCCTTTTTCCTTGGCGTATCTATCACGCCAAGACAGGACGTTTCGCTCTATAAAAATCCGCGAGTCGAGCCCCCGTTTCAATCTGCTTTTTCTGCGCGCCGCCTTCCTCCTGTGCCCTAGCCCCTGCGCCCATATAAAACCTACCTGAGACCCTGTGCATCGTGTTTCTACTGCCCACGTAGCCTGCCCTAACCTCTACATCCTTACCTGCACGCCCATCGTCTCCCTACTCGCATCCCCCTGCTCGCGACGCCATCTGCATCGGCCCGGGTCGCTGCATGCCGTCGTCTGTGCCCCTGCCTCTCCTCACCTCCAGCGCCGCCCCTGTGCCGTGCGCACCACCAAGAGCACCGCAGCTATCGCGTTCTCCTCCTCCTGTACCGAGCCACCAGGACTGCCTGCCAGAGTTCCAGCACGTCTGCGACCCTGCACCTGAGCCCTGCACCGCGTCCTCCTTCCCCCACAGCCGCGGCCTTCCTGCACCTGCAGGCCCCCCCTGGTGCCCAGCGCCGCCCTACAGAACCATGCCCCAGACCAGCGTCGCCCAGAACGAACAGAGGCACGCCATGAACAGCAGCCAGAAACAAAACAGACAGCCGCCGCCCCTCTTCTCAAGTCAAATTCGATCTCTACGATGCGTCCCCGTGGTAAGTGAGGTATGGAATCGAATCCCCTCCCTCTCCTCTTTCTTTTCGCCCACTTCCCACGACCTCTCATGCCCTAAATCGCCGGCAATTTGAAGAACAGTAGCCGCCGGTCTCCATGGGAGGCTGCTGTGAAGGTTTCGCGATTAGGTCCCTGGAAGATTCTGTAATTATCATGTAATTTTTTGTGTCTAGCGAAAATTGCAGAAAACCCCCTAGATCTTTTCCATCTTTTCAATCCAGCCCCACCGTGGTATTTTTCAGATCTAACCCTAAATTTTTCTGTTTTTGCAAGCACTATTTTGTGTGTCTTGCATTTCTTTTCAGCAAACCCTTGAAGTCTATAGTTAATTGCGTATAGGTCCCTGTAATGCTGTTTTATGCGTAGTTTCCGCGTTTTATATCCGTTTCGATCCGTTCTTTTTGCGTTAGTCTTCAAAAACCCTAAGGTATCGTTTAGTAGCGTTGTTGTGCCATAATTCCTATTTTTAAAATTTAATATCAATTTAATTTGAATAATATCCTCTCATCTAGTTTTCTGAAATAAAATCCAATTAAGTCTTTTCTCCGGTTTTCATAATTAATGTTAATTTGATTAATATCAACTTAAATATATTTATAATTTAATTTGTTTAGTTCAACTCGAATCATAAAGTTATGCATTTAGATGTTCGCACAAGTTTTCTTTTCTAATTAATTATTTAATTAGTGTAATTTATACATAGAGAATTGTATATAAAATCTGACTAAGTTATTTTTCGTCTTTATAAATGCAAATATAATATGAGTTAATTATAATTAGGGATATTCTCTTTGGAATATCTTTTACATTAGTTTTTTTGATTAAAATAAATGAAAGCCTATAGTTCTTTTATTTCTTTCATAACATAAATCTTCCGATAGCTGTTTCTTTTCAACCCTAGCGCCGTTTTCCGTGTTTCTTGCGCTCTCGTGACCGTAGCAGCGAGCCTTATCCTTTAGTTTGCTCTTTTAAAGCTTTCCTTCAGTTTGTTGTATCTGTTCTTAGTTGTTCTTGTTTGTTTGCTTGCTTGTATGCTTCGATCGGATGCTTGTGTGACGTTAGAAGAAGCGCGATCCAAGAGCTTTGAAGATCTAGAGTTTCAAGAACAAGAGTTGAAGACTCTGAGCAGCTATTCTCTAAAAGAAAGGCAAGTGTTTCCTTGATCATGCTTTTGTCCTAATAACCGCAATAAATATAACCTTCTTTTATGCATGCATGTGTCTTAATCTAATGGATCCTAATTAAGGATATGCCTAGTCTTTATGATCATTCCTGGTCAACCTGGGTTTTACCTTTATTGTTGGATAGCTATTGCTTAGTTGCTTCAACTGGTTATGGTTTGGGAATAATATATAATCATGATGACAACAATGATGATGTTACACCTGTTTTGTCCATGTTCATGCGCTATGCGTTGTTAATCACAAGATTATATGTTTAATCGAAACATGGAGAACCACCCAGGAAAACAGTGCAACCACAATACTATATGGCTCTGGTCTTGGCTAATTAATTAGAGACTCTAGCTTATGATAATCTTACCGAAAGGGCAAGAGGGGTTGCATCGACGGGGTATAGCTCAGTCCTTTTGAGGCACATGGCTATGTGGTCCTTGGCTAAGGTATTTCCTCATTAGGGAGGGTTATGACCGCTTTGGCTTGAAACCTTAGCGGATTATCATAAGTTAGGGAATCTTTGTAAAGGCCTCGTAGTGAATCTCTTGCCACTCACCTCGGAAGTGTTTAAGAGGCTAGCTACCTCGGGCAAATCGGGAGACACGAATTGTGGGTAAAGTGTACAACCTCTGCAGAGTGAAAACTGATATATCAGCCGTGCTCACGGTTAAGAGCGGCTTGGACCCTCACATGATAATTGAACTTGAAGATGAATTAAATCGTGGACCATGGTTATGGTTATGGTTATTGTGGACCATGTTGGTGGTTATGGTTATGCTTATGCTGTATCTCTTCTCTCTCTTTTAATGTGGGTTTTGGTATGAACTTATACCATAGTAATCAGGTGCTAATAAAATTTGACCAACTAAAATTGCTTATCGTAGTAAGCCAGTCAGCCTTTCCTTGATTTTGGTCTTCATGTCATATAATTCCCAACACTTGCTGAGTACCAACCATAAGTGTACTCACGCTTGTTATAATTGCTGCTCAGAGGAGAAAGTGATGTGAAGTCTTTTGAAGATGATGCTGAGATTCTAGGCCTGCGCAACCCCCGGTCGATTGCCTGTGAAGTTTGGAGTCTATGTTTCCAGGATAAGCTGTATAACTCTGATAATCTTTATAGTCTTTTAATTCTCTTTTCGTGATACTGTTGCTGATTATTCACTGATGAAGTCACTATATGTATGGAACTTGATCCTGGCATACATATAGTTATGCATTCGGTTTTGTCTTTAAAAACCGGGTGTGACAGTGGACCCAGAGAAGGTCGAAGCAGTTTCCAACTGGCAGTGACCGACTAATGTTAGTGAAATCAGGAGTTTTCTTGGATTAGCTGGGTACTATCGGAGATTTATTGAGGGATTCTCCAAGATAGCCCGACCCATGACGGAACTTCTTAAGAAGGAGAAGAAGTTCGCCTGGACAGAATCTTGTGAAAGAAGTTTTCAAGAATTGAAGCAAAGGTTGACAACCGCCCCAGTGCTGACCCTGCCGGACATTCGTCGGGATTTTGTCATTTATTGTGACGCATCCCGACAAGGATTAGGGTGTGTGCTGATGCAAGATGGGAAAGTCGTTGCATATGCTTCCCGCTAACTCAGGACTCATGAGCAGAACTATCCGACCCATGATTTGGAATTTGCAGCCGTAGTGCATGCCCTTAAGATTTGGAGACATTACTTGATTGGAAATAAGTGTGAGATTTACACCGACCATAAGAGTCTGAAGTATATCTTCACCCAGCCGGATTTGAACTTAAGGCAAAGAAGATGGTTGGAGTTGGTTAAGGACTACAATTTGGAAATCCATTATCACCCCGGAAAAGCGAATGTGGTAGCCGATGCCTTAAGCCGGAAATCCTATGGACCCAAAGATGACCATCTGCGCGAGGAAATGGCATGATTAAATGTGCACATTGTTCCTCGAGGTTCCAGCCATGTGCTGAACATCCAATCAACACTAGAGGATAGAATTAGAGAGGCTCAAGGCTCGGATCAGGAGTTAATAAAGATTTGCAAACAAACTGGAGAAAACAAAGCACCGGATTTCAAAGTGGATGATAAGGGAATGTTATGGTACGAGAATAGGATTTGTGTACCCCGGAATGGAGACTTCCGGCAGATAATCATGGACGAAGCCCATAACTCGGCCTACTCCATCCACCCAGGATCCACCAAAATGTATATGGACATAAGGCAAAAATATTGGTGGAATGGAATGAAGGCGGATATTGCACGATTTGTGGCTCATTGTGATACTTGTCAATGGATCAAGGCTGAACATCAAAAGCCAGCAGGATTATTGCAACCCCTACCCATTCTGGTTTGGAAATGGGATGAGATAGGAATGGACTTTGTCGTAGGCCTACCTAGAACACAGAAGGGACACGATTCCATATGGGTAATAGTGGACCGACTCACTAAATCGGCTCATTTCATACCCGTACGAACTAATTACGGTGGAGAAAAGCTGGCAAAGCTTTATATGGAAAACATAGTAAGGTTACATGGAGTGCCTAGCAGAATTGTCTCAGATAGAGGAAACCAATTCACCTCTAGGTTTTGGAAAAGCTTGCATCAAGCCATGGGCACCAAGTTAGATTTCAGCTCCGCATATCACCTACAGACGGATGGTCAAACCAAAAGGGTAAATCAGATTATGGAAGATATGCTGAGAGCATGTGTCCTGACCTATGGAAAGGATTGGGAGCAGAGTCTGCCTTATGCAGTTTGGGCAGAATTCTCGTACAACAATAGTTACCAAGCCAGCTTGGGCATGACGCCATTCGAAGCTCTCTATGGAAGGAAGTGCAAAACTCCCCTAATGTGGTCAGAAGTTGGAGAACGTGCCCTAGTAGGACCCGCACTTATAAAAGAAGCAGAAGAAAAAGTAGCGGAGATCCGCGAGAAATTGAAAGTGGCTCAATCCCGACAAAAGAACTACGCAGACAAGAAAAGGCGAGAAATAAGTTTCAACCCAGGAGATTTTGTTTATCTCAAGGTCTCACCTATTTGAGGGACCCGAAGGTTTCAAGTACAAGGAAAGCTAGCCCCTCGGTACATTGGACCGTACCAAGTTCTGAAGAAAGTCGGAGCCGTAGCATATCGATTGGAGCTACCAAGAGAAATGGCAGATATACACCCAGTGTTTCATGTCTCGCAACTCAGAAAGTGTTTGAGAGTACCCGAGATAGAACACGTGCCAGCAGAGGCAATAGACCTGCAACCGGATCTACGATACCAGGAGATACCGGTCAAGATTTTGGACACTGTCTCTAGGAGGACATGGAATTCCGAAGTACGGATCTGTAGAGTTCAGTGGAGCAGACATGGAATAGAAGAAGCGACATGGGAGCGTGAAGATGCCCTAAAGAAGGAGTTTCCCCATCTGTTTAGGAACCAGTTGAATCTCGAGGACGAGATTCATTTTATGTGGGGTAGGTTTGTAACACCCCGAAAATTCGCCAAAATAAATCACGCGCTAGAGTGTTTCAAAAACCTGTTCGTCGTCAAAGCACGTTCAAACCCTAGCCCTAACCCTCTCCGTTTTCCCCGCCATCCTGACAACCGACACCGAACTTGACCGCTGTCCCATCTTCTCTTCCTCGCACCAAGTGCGTCGCCTCCCCGTTGCCCTCGCGTGGCCGACCGGCCATAGTGACCGCCACGAATAGCGCCGGCACGAGTTCTCTCTCTTTTTTTTCCTCTCCTTCTCTTTTCTCTCTCCATTTCTTTTTCTCTATTTTCCCTCCCCTCTCTTTTCCTACTCCTCCTCTTTTCCTATTTTCCTCCTATTTTCTTTTTCCTTTTCTTTTCCTTTTCCCTCCCTTTTCTTTTTCTCCCCTTTTCCCTTTTCCTTTCTTTTCTTTACTTCTCCCTCCTTCTCCCTTCTCTCTCTCCTTCCTTTAACCCCCTTCCTGCGCGCCCGAGCGCCGCTCAGCCGCCCTGGCCGCGCGCCGGCCCTGCCACGCCGCGCGCGAGCCCCTGCCCCGGCCTCCCTCCGCGACGTGCACGCGCTACGCGTGGCCGTGCGCCACGCTGTGCCGCCCGCCGCTTGCACCCCCACCCCTGGCCCACGCCTCGCCGCACCGTGCGCGCACGCGCGCGCCCTCCCCTGCGCGTGGCCACGCCGCCCGTCGCCTGCCGCACCACCCGCCGCGTGCGCTGCTGCTTCCCCTGCCGTGCTCCGCGTGCACGCTCGCCACTGTGCCTGCACAGCCCCCCTCCCCCACGTGCGACGCCTCGGCGCCCTCGCCACCACGCCGCACCACGACAGCCGTGAATGGCCAGACGCCATTAATGGTTGCCCGCGGAGCCGCCGGCCGACCCCCCAGCCTCACCGCCTCGGCCGCCTATAAATAGGGCCGAGGGGCACCCCGGCACCCCCACAACTGCCGTGGCACACCCAGCCTCCGCCCCCCTTGCCCTAGCGCCGCCCCGCGGTGCCCCAAGGCCGCCGCCGCCGCTCCCGTCGCCCCACCTCCACACGCCACCCCGGCCCAAGGTAAGGCCGGGAACCGACCCCCCTTACCTCCCTCTCCCTCATTCCCCTGCCCCGGGCCGCCCTTGGGCCCTGGCCGGCCGGATTGGCCGCCGCCACCCCCCTTCCCCTCCCTCTTCTTCGGTCATAGGGAGAGGAAGAAGAACAGGGCAGTTATGCCCGACACCCCCCTGCCTTGCTCCCATTTCCAAATAAGGACCCTCCTCTATTTACCTCCTTTTGCAAAAGGAACCCTGCCCTTTCTATTATTTCAAACCGAACCCCTCCATTACATAAACCTAAATATACCCCGACACCCTTTAGCATACCCTGAATGTTTCTAGGGTTCGCAAATAGGTTCTTATCCCTTCCAGATGGTTACGAATAAGCCTCTGGACCCCTGTTTAACCCCCGAACCCTATCTTAACTCGTCATTTTATGCGCCAAACGACCTCCGATTAACCCGAAACTTTACCACACCCTTCTTAGCATAGTTTTGACTATGCCATCAGGAAACCACCCAAAAATATCATCCCTATCTCCATAACTAATCTACTTCCAACTTGAACTCAATGATAAAAGCTTTTAGTTCGTTCGATTGATTGGGTGCCTGTTTGTTTGCGTCGTAGGACACGGAGTGAACGAGGAAGGTCCCGACTGTGATCAAGCGAACAAGGACCAGTTTTGCGACCCCGAACCCGAGGGACAGTGCTTCGATCAGAACCTCCCGCAAGGATTTGAAAATGGCAAGTTCAATCCCGCCCTTTGATGCATGTTTCTGCCCTAGTTTTTATGGACACAACCCGTTGGTCTGTTTTATAAAAACACATGGTTTTGCTTGAGAAAATATGGTAGGATAGCCACCCTTGTTTTGTGATAACCACCCCTTGTTTTGTGATGACTATTCCTTGACCACCTGTTTTATAAATAAAAAAGGTGCGTGTGTGTGGGAAGAGTTGAAAGGTGGTTTTGAAAGATGAGTTAGACGGGATGGATGGCATTTCTATGTGAATTGCCGTTGGTGTGCTCGTACCTGTGTAGTTGAGCAAGGAAGGGAGATATCCATCTTGTCACCCCTAAGGACCGAGTTGATGTGTCATCTCACCTAGCTTCCTGTCGTGCAAACCACTTGACCGTTGTATGGGCAACGGCTTAGCATAAATCCCACTAGTTAGTCTGGTAGCCATCAGGAGAGCTGAGAGCAACGGGCGATCAAGGAGAAGGGATAAGCTTTGTGTGACTTATGCCCCGGTTAAACCTCGGAGATAGGTCGAATGACCCCTTGATGGATCCCGTGGTGGCTAGTCAGGTCTAGCTAAGGTGGGTAATGTCTTTGTTGGGATCTGCACCGTCACTAAGGTGATCGTGCTGTGGTGCCCCACCTGTGGGTAAATTTGCACACCTCTGCAGAGTTAAAATCTATTCGAATAGCCGTGCCCACGGTATTGGGCAAGTTATGGTGTGGTCACATAACTAGTGTTTCTCTCTGGGAATGGTTGGACTGGTGTGGGTTGTTTGGAAAGTGTCCGGCAGTTGTGCCGTGTGCTACGGCGGACGGGGAGTCCGGTAGCAGGTTAAAACTTGGATCCTGTGTGGATCAACATCACGTGCTCCTTGGTACTAGAAAACTTGTTTTGAAAATGTTTTTGAACGAACCTTGGCATACAACCGAGTTTTCCGCAAATGAACCATAACTTTATCCTTAGATTGTCCTGTGCATTGATTTCTATTATACCCCCTCCGTGGGTGTGATTGGACTTGCTAAGTACGTTTGTACTCACCCCATTCTTACTTTTTACAGCAGAAGATCCAGACTACCTCCCCGAAGACGCCGAGTAGGGTTTCGTCCTGCACCCAGTCTTGCCTGTGGTTAGGGCCACCGCTGGAGTTCCGCATGGCACAAGACTCTGATGACCCTTTATTCGTAGCTAGTGTAGTAGTGTGGGTTTTAGTTGTAATCCTCGCGATAGTAGTGCTTCACTGCCCATTACCGCGTAGAGTTGTACGGTGATGTACCATCTGATGTAATAAAAGTGTTATCAGCCTCCTGGGACTGATAAAGCATCACTTTTAAGTCTTCCCTGATGAGGGGGGACGCTTCAGGCGCGGGGTGGCCGGTGCTCAGCACATGGCCGGCAAAGCGGCGACGGGGCGTCGGGCAGAGGGAAAATCAGAGCAGAGCAGAGCAGAGGGGCTGAAGGTAGACGAAAGGACTGACTCGCAATTTTCCAAAAATACAGGGACTACACTGTAAAGTCTAGCTAACTTTTAAGCCATAGCTCAAATGAAAATGTGCCCAAAAGCAAAAGTGTAGAGTTCAACAAGATCTACAACTTTGCTTTAAGGCCCAGTTGCAAAAGAGCTAAGGATTTGAAATTAACATAAAACTTGGCAAAGTTTTAAACTTTAAGTAAATCCCCTTTAAATTTCCACACCACACTTACATCCTGTGTAGTTTCACCTCCAGTTGGATTTAAAAGTAAGTTCTTGCCTTTTTACACATCTACCTTCTTATATTTTTGATTTCACCTTCCATTCTCACCCATTTAACAATAAAGGACCTATATTTTTTAGAATTACATAAATGCCCTTTTCCCTTTTGCATTCAAATTTGAACACACATACACAAGATCAAACATGCACATTTTATACTAAAATTTAGTGTGTTTATAAATCTAATACCTGAATATCACACACAGGAGTCGATAGCATATGTTTTGTGACATCCGATTTGCAGATAATAATTACTTCGGGTGATAGTAGGATGTGACGAAGCTTGGTACATGTAAAAAATAAGCAAATGCATAACTTTTCGATATCGGGATACCTTGTCTCCATCTCCAGCATCCTTCTGCTGAGGTAGAATACAACCCTCTCTTTATTGTCATGCACTTGTATTATTACCGACGCGATGGAAGTGTCACTAACTCACAAGTACACATAAAATGGTTTATCTTGTTGGGGTGGAACCAGCACAGGTGGTTTTGATAAAAACTCCTTAATCTCTTCAAATGCCTATTGCTGCTCTGCCCCCAGCAAAATTTTTCATTTGCTTTGATTTTCACCAACTTCATAAAAGGTTCGATTCGCCCAGAAAGATTAGAAATAAACCTCCTAACAAAGTTGATCTTGCCAATAAGTTGCTGGAGCTCCCTCTTCGTAGTAGGTGGCACCATGGTGCGTACGGCTTCCTGACTTTTTAGGCCAATCTCGATCCCTCTTTTATGAACCAAAAAACCCAAAAATTGTCCAGCCGACACGCCAAAAGCACATTTCTTAGGATTCATCCTAAGCCTGAACCTTCTAGTTCGTTCCATAACCTGTCGTAAGTCCTCCAAGTGTCCTTCAACCAACGCGGACTTCACCACAACATCATCAATGTAAATTTCCACCAATTTACCGATCAGGTCATGGAAAATATAGTTCATGGCACGCTGATATGTAGCGCTAGCATTCTTCAAATCAAAAGTCATGACCACATACTTAGACAAACCCATTGCTCCAGATACTCTGAATGCGGTTTTGTGTACATCCTCAGGGGCCATAAAAATCTGGTTATAACCAGCGTTACCATCAATGAGACTCAAGATTTTTTGACCAGCAGCCGCATTGATCAGTGTCTCTGCAACAGGCATTGGGTACTCATCCTTCGGAGTAGCCCTGTTGAGGTCTCTGAAGTCCACGCAAACTCGCCATCGGCCGTCCTTCTTCTGTATAGGTACAACACTTGAAATCCACTCAGCATACCTGCAAGGTGATGAGGACATGACTCGTATGGATACAAACATAATAAGAACATATTTGGGGAGAGACATAGATGATGAGTATGTGATATGCTTATGTACAACCATTCGTGCTAAAGACAAGGTGAGCTTGTTCCTATATTATTTGTTTACTTATTTTGAGAATAGATTGCTACCTAAAAATATTATTATAATTAGGAATCATGGAGATGATGATGGATTACTCAAAGATAGGCATGGAGGGGGAGAGGACCAGCAAGGGATGTCCAAACCAAGTTAGAGTCCTAAACAATATCAAATTTGAGTCCACCTCGGATTCCAGAATCTTTCTTCACCAAAACTGACGCCCTAGCCACATACGGAGTTGGATTTAGACGTTCTACATATGGTTGGAACCAGAATTTCATAGAGCTTCCAATAACATGGGTCCCTCCTCAAAATTCCTTCTGACTCGACGGGAATTATCAACACAATTGGGCATCCAGAATTTGATAGGGTGCTGTGTCACTGTCTTTTGGGCCGTTGGCCCGTGTACCGTGTTGAAGCCCGTTAGGGTTGCGTCCAGGGGACTTGCACACCCCTAACTCTCTTTTATTCAGTAGCCATCATCACTTTAGGGTTTGGGTTTTGCTTAGATTTATTCTATCATCAAACAGTGTCGCCGTTCATTGGTTTGTGAGACCCCATCTCGTAATCAAGTCTATTTGATTGCATCTCCTGTTCTTGCTTGTGTTCTTGATTGCGCTTGCAGGGATAAGCCTTCTTGGAGAGGTCATTCGTGTGACACGGGTGATAACCAATAGAGCAGTGGTGTAGTGATTGCGGGGTTCTGTTCGTTCGGAGCCTTGGATCATCAACGTCGAGTTCTCCACAGATCAAGTTTACCGTACCTCTCGGAAGATCGGGACTCAACCTCCTATCACAAGGCCTGATGAATCTTGCTTCTAACATTTTCTCCACCTCTTTTTTCACTTCGACAAGGACCTCAGCCTTCATCTGTCGTGCTCGCTGCTGGAACGGTCGAAATCCACTTTTGAGAGGGAGTCGATGCTCAACTATGCACCTGTCCAACCCATGCATCTCTGTGTAATCCCAGGCGAAGCAATCGGCATATTCTTTTAATAAAGCTATCATCGGCTCTCGCAAACATGAATGTAATTTCTTACTGACGAACGTTGGCCGTGGCTTATCCCCAGGACCAATATCTATTTCTTCGAGCTCGTCAACTTACGTGAACCCATATCCTAGTTTGCCATCATCTGTTAAGTTGACGCTGTAGATGGAAAATAAAGATGGTAAAAAGAATTTTGGCCGATCGTCGAGATCGGCCGCTCCATGTATTTCATTATCTTTCGAGTTTTTACAAAAAGAATAAGGCCGGCTGTCAAAGCGAGCCTTTCTGTAATGGCTATGACTATGTAAAGTACTTGACATAAAAAGTTTATACTTCATTTTTTGGGGCCGATTGCGGGAATCGGCCTCCACAAGTACGCTAGAGCAGCTTGTTCCTTGCAACTCTTCTATTCTGTAAAGCCAGTAGATAAGACTAGCCTCACACCATTTTTTGTAGCTTCAATGCGATCGCAACCTTCCAGACTCATCCCCGAGATCAGCTCCTGGTCTTCCGCGTCCAGATGCTCATAGCAGCATGTGAAATCTCAATCGAATCATCTGCATGAACCACCTCTACCCCATCTCCGTCCCACTGGATCAAACACTGATGCATTGTGGAGGGGATGCAACAGTTGGTATGAATCCAATCCCTACCAAGTAGGACATTGTATGTGCTCTTGCTATTAACGATGAAGAAAGAGGTCGGGACGGTTTTATTTCCGATGGTTAGGTCCACATAGAGGATGCCTTGAGCTTCTGAAGTCTGCCTGTTAAAGTCACTTAGCGTGACATTAGTCTAGATCAACTCTCCAGTGGATCACCCCAAGCGACGCAGAACTGAGTACGGCATAATATTAAGTGCCACTCCTGTGTCCACCAATATTTTGTTAATGGGCTGGCTGTTTATATACCCCTTAAGATACAAAGCCTTCAAATGCTTGTAACTCTTCGCTTGTGGCTTCTCAAATATCACTGGCCGGGGTCCCAAATTGTGGCAGAACCGCCTGAATTATTCCGGCTCAAGTACGCTAGTCATCGCTATACAGCCGATAATAACTCAACGCACTTCAAACGGAACAACCCATTGGTCTGTCGGGTCTCCGCCTGATACAACCACGGTTCAACAGGATCGAAGCAGGTTTATCTCACGCGAAAGTGAGTTCACAACCACATAATAGCTCTCCAACTTTCAATTACAGATTATTAAACGTTATTACAAATTGTTTCAAACTTTAAATAAACTTATACAAACATTGTTTAAAGTGACAAGCTAAACAGCTTGTCCAGGTTCACAGTGGAAGGAAAATAAATACGCGACTAGACACGTCGCGACGGTTGACAGCATGCTCAGCCCAAGGCCTGGTGTCACTCAGGAGGGTCGCTGCCAGCCGGGGACGGATCCCACTCCACGGACCAGCCAAACGGAACAGAAGTTGGCCATGCAAAGCTATCCGTGGGGTTCTCAAAGGTTATACCTGAAAAATTCACTAGCAAGACTGAGTATGCTAATACTCTACAAGGCTTACCCGGGATTGGGTATATTTAGCCCGTAATTAGACTCATGAAGGCATTGCAAAGGTTCTGGGTTTATTTTCAGCTGAAAAGCAACAAAGAGTATGATCTATTTTCAAATTTTAGCTTTCAAATTCTAGTTGATTATCCATTCTAGGTAAGCACCTACACTAAGCAAGCAAGGTAGAGATTAGCATTCATCAGGATTATTCCATCAATAGTTACAGTTCTTACTCTATGTGGCAGAAGAAATAAGCAGTCTCAATTTCTGCAAGAGACGGACTATTCTGAATCGAATTTCACCCTTGCAAGGTAAACCTAACTAACATGCTTAGAACATCCAAAGATCGTTCCGAAGCAACCGTTTCCTTCATATTCTGGGTTATGGATCAGGGCCACCACAAGCGACTGCAGGACCGTACGCACACCAATTGTGCAGGACATACGTCTGTAGCGCGATTACATGATCGTACTCCTGTCTGCTACGCAGAACGTACTCCCACATGTCGGTGCGTGTGTACCATAGAAACCAAATAATCGAGTGGTGGAGACATGTCCATTTGCCGGGCCAATTAGGTAGTAGGCTTACCACTTACCATATTTCACGGCGTGTGGCTAGTACTTTCAAATGCTTAGCCACCACTACCACACACTGCGACCTTATCAACTTTTATCAACATGGACGGGGCAAGGTTCCAGGTCATGTTATTGCACATGACCCCGTCCATGATCCTTATAGTGATTGCGAAATGGTAAACATTCAACTCCTATATCATGCGAGTGACAGGAAATCACCCGACTTCTGCTGGTCCTATTAGCAGAGCATCTATTTGATAAGGACTTAGGCACAATACATAGGTTCCTAGGATTCATGCATCTAGGTTTCCATTTCAACTCCTAGACTTAATGCTAGATAGGATATATAAGTATAAAATTGTAGTAAATTGAAATACTGGGTTATGTGCCGGGGCTTGCCTTCTTGAGTGGGGTTGGGGGCAGGAGTGTCAGAGAATTCCGAACTTTGATTCGGGGCTTCAGTTAGATTCTCGACGACGTTTGTCGAGTCTTCAGAAAACCCTTGATCTTGTTCCAGGACTAGCTTGTAGTCTCCGTCGTCGAGCGTCGTCGATTCTACATGGTATGCAATGATTTAAGTGAGATGGTGCTTGAGTTAAAGATTTTATCATGATAAAGTTGCAATCCAATAATTAACACACATGAACTCATGAAACAAGGGGGTTTAATCTCAAGTTACCGTTTATACTTAAGTTATGGTTATAGTATTGGAATTACTGAAAACAGAAACTAAAACATTTGAATTTGAATTGAAACTTCAAGTTTAAATTCAAATCTTAGGTAAATAGAATTATAAAGTCTTGAAAATCTAATTATGAACTAATTATCAATATATTAGATTATGATAAAAAGATCTAAATAAATAAGCTTTAGGAATATGCTTAACTAAATTCAAACCCTTTTAATTTTGATTTGCACAAGTTCAAAAGAACTTAAACTACAAAACAGCACTGAGCACGAAATTTTTACACTAGCTTACACATGATCCAAAGAAGCTACATACCAACAATCACAAGAAAATAAGCTAGTATGCAGAAGTTATGCATAATATACCCTTTTACTTTAAATTTAAAATAGTTCAAAAGTATTTAGTTTCCAACAAAACTCCATTAATAAAAGTTGTAGAGTTTGAATTCTAGTTTCCAACAAAACTGGTTTGGCAATTTTTGGATTTTCCTAAAATTTTCTATCGATTTTACAAGCCGGCAGCCTTGCTCACATAAAATAACAAAACGTTTAAGGGAGGGTCCTTAGTTTCTTGCATATGGGTCCCTAGAACAGGAAAATATTCGCATATATGCCCCTGCCAGCTCCCGATGGCGACCGGCCTGTGGCAGAACCAACCTGAATTATACCGGCTCAAGTACGCGAGTCCACTCCCGAGGGCTCCAACGTGCTTCAAACGGTATAATCCCTTGGCCTGTCGGGTAACGTCCCGATAAACCACCGAACACAAGATCAATAAGGTTACCTCACACGAAGGTGAGTCCAGAGATACAGTCACCATCAAATTTTACATCACAGGGAATTACATTCCAAGAGTTTCTAAAAGCCATACATTACCAACTGTGAAAGCTATGTTTTTTGGCAGCGGAAAACATACGCGATGATTACAACACGTCGCCAAGACGGATGTCATGCTAAGCCCGGGCATGACATCACTCGGTATCACCAATGTTGGTCGGGGACGGATCCCATTTCACGGACCAACCTTCTGGAAAAGCACAGGGCCAAGGCAAGGGAAGAGTAGGGTCTTCGAGACACTACCTGCAAAACATATAACTAGCAAGGCTGAGTATACTAATACTCAGCAAGGCTTACCCGGATTTGGGTATACTTTAGCCCGTAACTAGACTCATGAAAGCATTGTCAAGGCTCTGGGTTTAGTTTCAGCTGAAAAGCGATAAAGGGTAGATCCTTAATGTCAACTTTTAGCTTTCAAATTCTAGGTGATTATTCAATCTAGATGAGCACCTATAGTTATTTAAGCATGGTAAAATCCTTGGTCAAACATCATCTTTAAAAACCATATAATTGCTCTTGTTACTCAATGTGACAAAGGGATTAAGCAGTCTCAACCATCATGAGAAGCGGACGATTCTGAATCGAATTTAACCTTGCAAGGTAAACCTAACTCACACGCTTGGAACACCAAAGGGTCGTTCCGAAGCAACCGTTTTCCTTTCATTCCGACTCATGGATCAGATCCACCACAAGCGACTGCAGGACCATACGCACTTCCAAAGTGCAGGACGTACGTCTGTAGCGCGACTACAAAACCCGTGCTCCTGGTTGCCCTTGCAACACGTATTCCCACACGTCGAACATAAGTAACCAGAAGAAGCAAGACGAGTGGTGGGAGGTATGTCCACTACTCAGGCCGATTGGCTACTAGGCTTACCGCTTACCATATTTCGCGGCATGTGGTTAGTACTTTCAAACGCTTAACCCCGATCACCACACGCTGCGACCTTATCAAATTCAACAACATAGACGGGGTATCGCCTCAATCATGATACCTCACAAAACTCCCGTCCGGCATCCTTATAGTGATAACAGGTATGTAAGCATTACAACTCCTATATCGCGCAAGTGACAGGAAATCACCCGACTTCTACCGGCCCTATTAGCATAGCAGCTAGTCGGACTCAAGTGCTAGTACTCAGTACATTGGTTCCTAGGAGAATGCAACTAGGGTTTCAAACAATTCTTAAGAACTTAATGCAGAGATAGATATAATAACATAGATTGTAGATTAAATAAAGTAGGGTTTATGTCCGGGGCTTGCCTTTACTGGTGGGACTGAAGTCATAAATGTCAATATCTTCCGAACTTTGGTTCGGGGCTTCAGTTAATCCCTTGGTGACGTTCATTTGGTCTTCAGGAACATCCTCCGTAGACTTCCGGGGAGATCTTGTAGGTACCGTTGCCGAAGTAGTCGTATCTACATGCAATGCGACATTACATTCAAGCGTGCACACAAAACTATTTCATTTCACAGCAAAGTTGCAATCCAGCACTTATATAACACACTATTCACATAACAACCAAAAAGATCTGAAACTAAACTTAGATAGAGCTTTAAGAGGACATCTAATTATGATCGGCTACTTGTTGAAGATTACAACAGAGCTGATTGGAAACAACGAGGGTTTAACCGATGGAAAGGTGTATCGGGTTCCTAGATGATCGATGAAAGCATCGATTACTTTGGCAGAGGAATGATTCCTAAAGGAGTTGTCTTAACTGAGATGTGCTTAAGTGTTATTTTAGGTAATTAAGTGTGGTTATATCGATTCGATTACGTCAGCACAACAATTGAGTGACGTATAGCCGAATGGAGTGTGGTTAAGGGTATATGACCAATAAGTATAAAGTCGACCTCTCAGTCGATAGATCGACTGATAGAAGTGTGTGGATATGGATGGGGAAACTAAGGATTGATCGGCCATGTTTGACCGACATGGAAAAGCAACCAAAATCGGCTTGGGTCGGCCGATGGCAAGAACCCTAAGATCGTGTGTGCAACTCCGATACATCGACTATATGCAGTCGATGTAGAATAGAACAAAAGAATTGTATCGGCAGTAGCCGATACTAGAAAGGTAACAATCGTATCAGCTAACTAGTTGATGGTAGAAGTATCGACTGAAAGCTGTTACACAGGAACATCATAACTTAAGGAAACGGATGCTTAGTGGCTGAACCAAAAACTGATGTTGAAACGCAGCTACAGAGATATATAAGCTACGCAACAGATGCACATGAATTTAACAAAGACCTTTACACGAAGAGAAACTTAAGGAAACGACAATCAAGACAAGGATAACGTCTTGACGGCAAGGATATGAGCACCAGGGTGATAAGATAAACTAGATATCACACCCTATAATTTATCTTCCAGCTATATCACATGCATACAATATAAGGTACAAACAAAGCATTCATTCCCTAACATTTAACCTAGACCACAAATCAAGACTTTCAATTCAAGAGCACAACATAAAACTTGTAGGGTTTGACTTAGGATTTCAAACAAAACTGATTTTACATTTTTATGAACTTCCTACGAAAATCTATGAAATGTAGAAGTTCATCGATTTGAAATATAGAAAGCTTTGGAAATTTTACAAAGAACACCCTAGAACTTTCTAAAACATAGCAATCAAGTCCCTGGTCCGGGAAAACAGATAACAGGAAGTTAACGACGATATTCCGGAAAAGGAATCGCCAGCATTAAGAAGATTCGGTGAATCAGGGCAAACCTTGGTTGTGGAGAGGAACAGACGGAAAGTGAATTCCCGTGGCGAACAAGATTAGCGAGGAGAAGAGCTCGTTGGTGACGAAGAGTAGAAGTTGCTGGATGTCGTGGATCATGGGACAAGACGATGGAGCCGAATGGGTTCGCTATACCGATTTCTCCGCGAACCCTAGGGTTTTCCTGCTCACAGGTTGAACTTCCTCTTCCCATGCACATGCGATGCCAAAGCTTGGCCGACCGAACATCTCTGCTCGCACAAGAAGAAATCCTCCTTGACCAGACTGCTCCGGTGCGTGCACTGCCGGCATATTTGCACAACCATTCGCAAGGCTGCCGCTCCCGTACGGCTTCCACACTATCGGCCTCCGACTTGCTTGCGCGTGGCCCGTTGCTTGGCATACGCACGCGCCTGCAGAAACGAGCCGAGTCGGCCACCGGTAGAACACTCTCGCTCGCCTCCGCGGACGTGCTAGTCCAAATCCGTTCGGACCTTCGTCTTCGCTTCGCCACCTTTCCTTCGGCTCGCTACGCCTGACTGCCGCCTTCGCTCCACAACTTCTCCTTCCGACTTGCCGCGCCATAAGCGCCTCTCCGCTTCCGCGAGGATCGAGGGAGCTCGCCGTTCGTGGCTCCTCTGAGCTCGCCGTATCCGGTCGCCACCTCCACACATCATCGCTCTGCACGTTGTCGCCCTGCATGGTTATTCTTCTTCCTCCTGTTGCCGAGCCCGTACTCGCCTCGGCCTTGCCGCGTCGCAGGTCTCCCCGCGGTCGTTCTTGCCAAGTTATCGCCGTGCGCGGCCTCGGTGCCCTCCATGTGGGTCTGCCTCGAGCCGCCACGCTTCAGCTCCATCCGCGCACCTCCGCGCTACCAGCGCCGCGCGCTGCCACGCCTCCACGCGCGCCGATCCGTCGCTCCAACGCCTGATGCCGCACCGCTCGCCTGCCCAAGTCCAGCCCCCGCGCTTGCGCTCCAGCGCGCTGCGTGCCGTCTGCTCCCGCACGTGCCGCCACGGGCCCAGCACCTGCCTCCGCATCCATTCCGGCGCTGCCGCGCATCTGCGCCGAGCCGAACCACCTCTAGGCTCACACGCCACCCAAGCTGCTCCTGCTCCGGCCGAGCCACTCGCGCGCGCGCCACCAACCGCGCCTCCAGCGCCCTCCGCATCCGCGAGCCGTCCTGCCTGCGCTAGCTCGCCCGGACGCCAGTGCTTGCTCCAGCCGCACGCCTGCCCCGACCTGGCGCCGCGCCCCAGCCTCAAGCTGCCGACACACCAAGCCAGCAACCACCGCCCGAGCCTCACACGCCTTCGCTCCACCCGCTGCCTGCTCGCTCGCCTGGACGCCACCCTGCGCGCGCTCCGCTCACCTGGGCCACCGCCAGCCCGCGCCGCTCGGTCCCGCGCACTGCCGCCGTCCGCACACTGCCGCACGCACCCAGCTTCCGCTCGCCCCGCGCCTGGGCCCAGCCGAGCCGCCCTTGCGCGCTCAGCCCCTGCGGCTGCCGCTCGCTCCTGGGCTCACGCCGGGCCGCCCCGCTGCCGCCGGCCTGCCTCCACCTGAGCACTCCCCGCATCCGCCTGCGCCAGCCGCCTGGACCCGCCTGCTCCCGCGCGCCGAGCCAGCGCCGCTGCCGCCCACCTCCCGCAACGCCCGCGCGCGCGCCTAGGCCCGCAGCTAGCTCAAGCCGCCGCCTGCCTGTGCCGCTCAGGGCTGCTGCTGCCTGTACCGCGTGGAGGAGGAGAAAGGGAGAGAGAGGAAAAGAAGCAGGGGAAAGAAAGGGGAAGCGGCCGGTGATAAAAAGAAAGGCGCTAGGATAAGGGAGAGCAGAGAGGAAGGACAGGTGGGATTCTCCAAGGGCGTATACGCAAAATTAGAGAACTACAGGGGCCTATTTGTAAAACAAAATTTTCCGTTGATTTAAAACCCTAATGAAGAAATGCCCAAAACGAAAGTTGGAGAGTTTTTCAAACTCTACAGCATTGCTTTAGGGCCCAAGTTCAAAAACTCAAAACTTATATTTTTTTACACGTGAATCTTTGAACAAAAGTCGGATTTGAATTGTGTTTGTCCTAAAGAATGAAATTTTATAAAATTCAGGACCTAAATGCAAGCATTTATGACACGTCATGATGACGGGATAGACTCGTCATAATGATTGGATAGACATATCATGATGACTCGCACTTTTACACTTTAGCCCTGAGTAAATTTGAAAGTTAATTTTGTAAATCAAACATTTGCATAAAAGGACTTGTACTTTTATAAAATCACATAAATACCCTTATTTTTACCACTTTACCCAAAATTTTTACACAATTCAACACATACATTTCAAATGAAACTTTTGGATAAATATATATTCTTTACAAGACATAAAGTAAGAAAAAATATATTTCACTTATTTTGAAATTACCCTAATCCAAATACATTTAGCAAAAACAACCCTAGGTTTTTCTGTAATTACAAAAATACCCTTTTTACTTGCACATTTAAATTTTCAAAAGCTTCACACAAACATACGCAAACTTTATACTAACAACACATTCTTCACACTAACATTTCATGTGCCTAACTTACAAATACATGAACTGTCACACGGCCGATCTGCTCCGGCACGTTCCCACCGGCGGCGAGGTTCCCGGCGAGGATGGTGTGGCTCAGCATGACCTACGGAACATGGGGTGCTGGTTGGACGGGGGTGTGCTCGATGAGCAGGGGTGGAACACGGCCGGCGGCGAGGAGGGGCGGCGGCCACGACAGCGTGCTGGCATTCCCAGCGAGGGGCTGGCGAACACGGGCAAGCAAGGCGTGCAAAAGCACTGGGGAGAGGTAAGGGTGCGATTCCCGTACTCAAATTGGCTGAGGAAGTGGTGGAGGAGGGTTGTCGACGGTGAGGCGGTCCTCGGGCGTCTCCGGCGAGGAGCGGCATGGGGTCGGGGCAATTTCGGCTAGGGAAGGCCGGAAGCTCAACCAGAGCAGGTCGGGGAGCTAGCGGAGGAGGTGAGGGAGCGTTGGAGGGCTGGAATTTGGGTGGGGTGAAGCAGCCGTGGAGGAATCCAGCGAGGAGCTCGGCGGTTGGCTCGGTGGTCGCGAGGGGGAAGAAGAGGAAATCAAGCGAGAAGATGGGGTTCGGGTTGAGCTTTATAGGAGAGCACTGCTCTGTAGAAGAGAGGGAGAGGGAGAGCGGGCATAGGTCCGAGCTCAGGTGGACGGGCGGCGCCGTCGTGCCCTTCGGGTGCGCGTGGCGGCCGCTTGGGACTAGCTGCCCGATGTGGCAGGACGAAGAGAGGCCAGCAGAGGCGGCGCGGGCAGTGGGAGAGGCAGCAAGGCGACACGTGGGCGAGAGGAGGGCGGCGCAGGCCTGCAGCGGCTCGGGAAGCGGCCGGCGGTAGTGGATCACGCACGCATGGCAGAGACAGAGGAGGTCGGGGACCCGAGGAAGAAGATGAGGGAAGATTTGCAAAATCTCAAAAGTGCAGGGACCATACTGTAATGCTCTGGTAACTTTCAAACCAGTGCTCAATTGGAGATGGGCCCAAAAGCAAAAATGCAGGGTTTTTCAAAGTGTACAACTTTTCTTTAAGGTGCATTCATAGAAGATCTAAGGATTTGAAGTTAATATAAAACTTAGCAAAGTTTCTAAACTTTACATAAATCCTATTTAAAAATTGCACTACATTTACATCCCATGTATAGTTTCACCTACATTTGCGATTTAAACACAAGTTCTTGACTTCTACAATTTTAAATTCTACCTCCCATTTTCACCCTTTTAACATTAAAGGACCTTCATTAATTTAGAATTATTTAAACAACCATTTTTCCTTAACATTTAAATTTTTAAACATACTTTCACCACATTTTGCACACAACATCATACTAAAATTTATGGTGTGACAATACTAATTACCTGAGTGTCACACAAATCAAGCTGGGCAACTGATGATTCTTCGTGGATTCGAGCGTGGAATTCTGCAGGGAGCACAAATACCATATGCGTATCAGCCGATATCTTCACATCAGCTCTTGTAGACTTGGGTCGCCACTCCTTTCTGGGAGGGCGTGATTCCTTTTTCTGCACACGATGGACCTGTTCCGCCAAATCCGGATGCGTTTTCCTTAATGACTCGATATATTTAGCTTCGGCTTCTTCCAGGCTACACAACCGCTGAACTCTACGCTTCTGAGAATGATTGCGTCCATTAGGGCACCGTCGCGGTCGATGATACTTGTCTCCTTCTTCATCAAAGTCCATCTTCCTTTATGGCGATCGAACTTGCCCTTGTTGAGTTGGAACACGCCCCGAACGCTGGAAAACTAAGACCCCCTCTGCATCTGGTCTCCTGGGTCCACATTCTGGGCAGTCTCTAGTAGTAGGTAATCAACTCATACCAGAATCCCAACAATACCTGAAAAACGGGCAACGCCAGTGATCACGCGCATCTTCATGCTTCTTCAAACGTTTCCCAGTGCGACGCTCGTACTCATCTTCCTCTGATTCTCGCCGGAGACGCTGCTGGTACTGGTACTCGTACTTCCTGAGAAGATCAGAAGAGGTTGGCCGCTGATTCCTGACATGCCTCACTTGTTCTTTTGTGACATGCCCCTTTTCTTCTTTTTGGGGCCGATCGCTAGGATCAGCCTCTTTATTCTTGGTTTGGCGGCGTGACGTTAACCCCGCCATGTTGATGCCGAGCACAAAATCCAGCTGCCGTCTTGCAGACCGGTCATAACCCTCCGCCATGTTCACACCTGGGTATCGACCTTCATGGCGGTTTGGCCCAAGATCAATCAGCCTTGCTCGATAGCCGATTGAATTTGCCGACGGAGCTCCTTGCAGTCGCTTGTGCTATGGGTTAAAGAGTCGTACCACTTGCAATATGATCTTCCCTTCAGCTCCTGCACCATAGGAGGTTTATATCCTTCCGGAAACTTCAACTGTTTCTCTTTTAACAACAGATCAAAGATCTGTTCAACTTTGCCCACGTCGAAGTCAAATCCTTTCGCAGGCCCTATTTGCTTCACCCATTTGCAGGACACAGGGTTTGCCCCCTGAGTCCATTCTGCGACTGCCACCTCTTGCTCTTTTTCGGAGTCTTCGGCTTCCTCTGTGTCAACCACCGCCACTTGACGCTTAAACTTGTATTGATATAGCTCGGGATGGCGCTGCTCATACGTTGTCAGCTTCTGCACCTAATGCGCCAAAGAGGTAAACTCCAACTGGAAAGCCAGATCTCTGATCGGCTTCAGTAACCCCAAAGATGCCAACTCGATTGCCTCCTTTTCTGAAATCCGTGTCGAGTAACATCGGTTCTTTACTTCCCTGAAGTATCAGATAAATTCTGCCACAGTCTCCCCATGCTTCTACCGCACTAGCGCTAAATCGGCAATTCCTGCTTCTGCAGCTTCCGAATGATACTGAATGTGGAACTGCTCCTCAAGGGCTGGCCCTGTGAGCGATTGCGAGAAAAACCTTACTCGCAAAGGATCCAATACTGTAACATTATTGTAATTAGAATATAGACACTAGGTATTAGTGTGCTGTATTAAGGTTTGTACAGAGAATTAGGGGTGTATTTGTAAATAATAACTTTTATAAGTCCCTATGTATAAGTGTGTGAAAATGTTCTTAAATGTCAAATTAAAATGGCTATAGAAAAGAAAAGAGCAAAAGTTAAATAAACCTAAGGGAAATAGACTTTATATGAGACTAAGGACCTTTATGTGATTAATACAAAGATATAAGGACTTACATATAAAATGGTTGAAAGATAAAAGTAAAACTTAGTTTTACCTAAGGGCTAAAGTGTAAAAAGAACTAGTCATGATTACTGCAGAAAATCTTATAAAGAGACCCCAAACATTAGAGCATTTTGTTTAAATTGTAACACAAAGTTTATAATTTGAGTTGTGTTCAAAAGTTCAAAATAAAACTGTACCCTTTGAGATTTTGAACTCGAGCTCTAAAGCATTCTTGTAGTAATTGAAATTCTCTACAACTTTGCTTTAGACAGTTTCCTCATTAGGATTTTGTAGCAGTGGGAAATTTTAGTTTACAGAGGGGTCCCTGAACTTGGTAGAAATCACAAACTAGTCCCTCTGACACCTCCCTGCTCCGTCTTCCTCTGGCACGCCGCTTCCGCTCTGCTCGCTGCACCTGCCACCGCCGCTCACCGCCGGCGCAGACCTCCCGAGCTCCACCTCCTGCTGCTACACCTGCCCACGCGTCATCTCCTCCCAATCCCGACCTCTTTCCTCTTCCCTGGTGGCTTCTCGCGCGCGCGCCACGACACCCCGAGCTATCTCCGGCCACCACCTCCTCGTCGCCGTGGAGCGCTCGCCACCAAGCCTTAACTTCTTGCCTCTCGCGCGCATTAGCTTCCCTGTGATGCCTACACTTTATTCCTCCAGCTCCAAAACCAAAACCCGAGCATTCGACCCACATTCCTCCGCCGCCGTCTCCCTTAGCTCCGGCCGCGCACGGCACGCCAGTGGGCAGCCCACACCAGCTCACCCCCTCCCCAATCAACACCGGCACAAGCTTCCCCGTGACTTACTCGTGCTCGACGACCAACTATTCTCCCCCAATTTCCACTGAAACTTCGTCTCCGACGAAGCGCCGCCGCCGCCACCTTCGGCCTCACCGTGGGCAACTCGCTCTGGGCCTCTCCACGCCACCACAATACCCTAGCCGGCACCACATCATCACCCTGAAGCTGCCCGAACCATTCATTGGCTCTTTAGTCCACCACAGTGCCTCCCCGACGCTCGCCGGCGTTCTCCCTCGTCGCCGCCGCTCCTGTCTCCGTCGGTCTCCTTTAATCCAGCACGTCTTCTTCCAATTGATGGTACCTACACGTTCCCCGTGTCTCACTGAAGCTTATGCACAGGTTGGCTGCCGACGTTCACCACCGGAGCTCCACCGTCGACGGTGACCCCTCCACCATCACCTCGGGCTCAAGTCGAACTCCATCTTTCCGGTCATCCCCGCCCTCGACAAGTAGCTCAACAGAACCGTTGTAAGCTCCTGCATCCTTCCCTGCCCTTGGACCTCACCGCCGGTGATCACCGTTGCCGGAACACGGCCGCCCCCGCCTTGCTCTGTTCTGGTTCACAGCCAAGGACCTCGGGTTAGAAGGAAAAGAAAACCAGGGGTTAAGTGCGTAGCCTTAGACTCAAAGGAATAGTGACCGAAGGACCTTTTGTGTAAATTAGGCTGTCAACTTAGAAATTCTGTATCTATTCGAGGAAAAATCATAAAAATGCAAACTAAATTTTGTTGGAATCCTTAAGTCAAATTCGACTACTTTTGTTTAGGAAGTTTGAGCTGTAGGTGTATATTTTCTGATGTAGATTAAATATTAGAAAATAAGTGTTTTAATTGTATCTCATGTTGTAGGCATGTGTTAAAGCTGAAATTTGGATCACAGATTGTAGGTGCTATGTATAGCTCTGTGTAAAAAGTTCGAGTACTTTACTGTTCATTTGCTTAGGTTTCGAGTACTTTTTGTTATATGTTGATAAAAGTTACTTAATTTAATTCCAAATGTGTTCCTTCATCTTTAGGGCTGAAACATTTATCTTAGCTTTGTTACAACAGGAGTAATTTAAGACAAAAAATTGAGAAACAGAAACCTAATATAACTTGAGTTATAAATTTCAAACTTAAATTCAAAGGTAATTCATAAATAATAATTGTTATGCATGAAAAATTATGAAACTTTTCTGGACTATTAATCTTGTGTAATTCATGATGTTCTTAAATTCTGAACCCTAGTTTTAGTGTAAAACTCCAATTATAATTATATCTTGAAAATTCGAATTATAATCTTGTTTAATTTTGTGGCTTAGTTCCTTTAGAGTAAAATTTCAATAAAACCCACCTATGATAATTTTCATAAGTACTAATTATTTTTCTTAATTCAAGATTTGGTTAATTAATCCAAGTTAGCCATAATTGAGTAATAACCTAAGATTAATTACAATGTTTAGCTAATAAAATAAATAGAGTTTGTTAAGTGTATTTAGTGTTGCTTATAGTAAACTGATATACTACTTATTATAGTTAATCGGATGTTTAGGGTAACCACCCTGTTGCCTAACGAGACTAGTTAGTTTAGTTAATACTTGATAAATGACTGCCCAGTAGAGAGTAGTTTGGTTATTTATTGTAATATAGTTTTCTTTTATTTGGATTGCAACTTTATCGGAAATTGAAATGAAAATGGATACATCCATTAAACTTCAACTTGCATATCATGTAGACTCGACCACTCTCGCTGACGGGGATTATCAGCTGATCCCAGAACAAGAAGAAGTTTATTCTGAAGACCCCGGGAATCTCGTCGCGGTTTTCTCTGAAGCCCCGAACCAAGGTTCGGAAGAAAATATTTTGACTAACCCCAACCCTACCAGCGAAGGCAAGCCCCGGACATAACCCCTACTTTACTACACTGCAACCTATATTACTTATATATATCTGTATGCATTAAGTTTTTAGGAATTGTTTGGAAACCTTAGTTGCATTATTTCAGGAACCAATGTATTGAACACTAGTACTTGAGTCCGAATAGCTGCTCTGCTTATAGGACCGGTAGAAGTCGAGTGATTTCCTGTCACTCGCGCGATATAGGAATTGTGATGTTTACATTCTTGTTATCATTAAAAGGATGACGGACGGGAATTTTATGAGGTATCATGATCAAGATGATACCCCGTCTATTTTGATGAATTTGCTAAGGTCGCAGTGTGTGGTAGCGGTGGTTAAGTGTTTGAAAGTACTAACCACATGCCGTGAAATATGGTAAGCGGTAAGCCTAGTCACCGATCGGCCCGAGGAGTGGACATACCCCCCACCACATGTATTTGCTTCTTTTGGTTACTTAGTTCGACGTGTAGGCATACGTGTTGCTGGGCAACCAGGAGTACGGGTTTTGTAGTCGCGCTACAGACGTACGTCCTGCACTTTGGAAGTGCGTATGACCTGCAGTCGCTTGTGGTGGCCCTGATCCACGAGTCGGAATGAAAGGCAAACGGTTGCTTCGGAACGATCCTTTGGTGTTCCAAGTGAGTGTGTTAGGTTTATCCTTGCAAGGTTTTGAATTTCGATTCAGGAATCGTCCGCCTCTCACGATGAATGAGACTGCTTACCCCCTTTACCACATAGAGTAACAAGAATAACTTTGTGATTATGAAAGATGATGTTTGATTAAGAGTTCTACCATGTTTTGAATAGTTATAGGTGCTTACCTAGAATGGCTAATCAACTAGAACTGGAAAGCTAAAAATTGAAATTAAGGATCTACTCTTTGTTGCTTTTCAGCTGAAAACTCTACCCACAGCTAAAAGCCGTCATAAGTCTAGTTATGGGCTAAGTATACCCAACCCCGGGTAAGTCTTGCTGAGTATTAGTATACTCAGTCTTGCTTTTGTTGATTTATGTCAGGTAATCTCTCTGATGAGCCTGCTTTCATTACACCGTGGCCCTACCCATTGCCTGATGGTTGGTCGATGGAGTGGGATCCGTCCCCGACCAATACCGATTCCGCCGAGTAATATCGTGCCAGGGCTAGCATGATATCTGTAATAACGATGAGTACAATGTTTACGCGTTTCAAAACTCCGCTGTTTTAATCTTAAGACTTAAACTTGTTTTGTAATAATCTCCTTTGTGAGAACCAATGATGCTCTGTATATTTTTTGTAATATAACTGCCTGTGGTGTACAATGTATTGGTATTATATCTCTGGACTCACCTTCGTGTGAGGTACCTTGCTGGATCCTGCGTTCGGTGGTTTATCGGGACGTTACCCGACAGGCCAAAGGATTATACCGTTTGAAGCACGAGGTAGCCCTCAAGAGAGGACTCGCGTACTTGAGCCGGTGTAATTCAGATTGGTTCTGCCTCAGCTGGTATCAGAGCTAACAAGTGTACTCTGGAGATATAATTAGACTTAAAAAGTAATTTTTAGTATAAAAATTAATTAATCAAGTATTTGCGAACTACGGTGGTTCGTTAAGGATTATGTATAGTACGTAAGCCCTAGGGTAATGTTATTAAGGGAATTAGAGGTGGCTGTAATATATATATATATAGATCATTCTGACTTCCAGCATTACTTTTCTGTTCAACCTTAAATTTATGCACAACCTAACCTTACTTTCTGTAACGACATCTTCGATTGTGAGGTAAGAAGGTAAGGATCCTCAGCCAACTGAGGGAGCTTGGCCTTCCTGTCGGTGATGCGAACCGAACGCTGTTTCTCAAGCAGTGGCCTACTTGAGATGCTACCAATGTACCAATTTCGGTTGACTACATTGGGAGTATATGGTTCGGCGCAGGGTATGGCGATCGCTGTTCATACCCCCGCATTTTGCGGTACCCCCGTGAATACGTTATTCAAATAACGTATGTTAACGTTGTCTGTACGGCGGTAATTGTACAGATACTGTTTCTATAGTGAGTAGTAATGAATGGGGACACTTTCATGACATGCTGGCATGAAGGGTTCATTGAATATATATATGCATTGTGGTCTTCTGCAGGTACACTAACCATGATTCCGAAACTAGGACGGATAGGACCTACCGACTAGTTAATAGTGAGAGACGTACTTATATTGTGCCACCGTAACTAACCACGTAAGACCAAGATTACTTGGCAGTTAATTTTTGTTTGTGAGATCGATTAGTGCCTGCATGCATAATACACTAATCAACAAAATCACTGCATACTTAATGTTATCTGAAAAATAGGTACATAATGGTTTTTCCTAGTTTGGGTAAGTAAGAATCTTTAGTTGGGTATCTTAGGTATCCATCTGATTTCCAGCCTTTGCTGTTATCAGAATTAGCTATCTTAATCCATTTTACCTTGTAAAATTTCTCAACAGGGTAAAAATATCTTACCATTTGCATTGTTGTCGCAGATGGCTGCTCCTGCTAATACCTTTTGGGATCAGGAGGGGCACTTTCACACCAATGGTTTACATTGGGAAGGGTTTCCTCGTCTTTTGTGGGAATCCTTGAGTATGTTTCATTATACAGAGCCTCCTCTGTATGATGGGGTAGAGTATCGTGAAGAAGGAGTTCCCCGCTGCAGGGTTAAGATGATAATTCCTCAACACCCTTTCCGCTCCTTATGGCCTCCCATAGAAGTGGAAGTAGTTGGATATCGTCTAGTGGATACTCTTGAAACTGCTGCTTTAGAAGCTATTAAACTCTTCTGCAATCAGCATCCGATTGAAGTTGCTGCATATCCTATTGGGTTATTTCCTACCATAGACCTGGGTAATTCGGACTGGGATTTTCGGACAGACCATCATGGTCATTTGCTAGGAGATCTGGCTGAAGAAACCGTCCGTATTATTGCCAGGTTTATGGATGTGCAATATCATTACCAAATGCTACTGCGTCATGGGGTGAGTCAGATAACTGGTGTGGCTCAAAGCCACTATCGGAACGCTGACCATCAGGTAACCCAAATAGAAGAATTACAAGCCTTGGTGACTCAAAAGGATGAAATCATCGCCGCAAGGGATGAGACAATCCTTCATCGAGAAGATCAGATCAATGAAAGTGATCATATTATCACTCAGCGCGACGCTGTTATAGAATTTCTACAAGAGCAAATTCATGATCTGATACTTGAAGCGGATGATGCCCAGGCTCACATTGAGGAATTGCAGCAGCAACCGATACTTCCCACTATACCCATAGTACCTGAAGAAGAAGAAGAAGATCCAGAAGAGATTGAGGGTGTTTCAGAGATTGATTCTGAACACGGGGACCCTGTTATTAGTCCCTATCACTCTCCCTCTGGCAGTCAGTCGTCTATAGGCAACTTTGACGATTTTTAGAAAATCGTCGACTTTCGAGATGTAATCCAAGGGAATGTAATAACCTAAGTAGTTAGTAGCTTATCTAGACCTCACGCCATTTGATGTAACATAGATGGCCTATGTAGTTAACTTTCCGACGTGTGATGTGGAGAACTATCCGAGTCAGCATGTAATATAACTTTCTGTTTTATCATCTTGTTCACTATCTTTGAATTCTGAAAAGAGATGATTGAACGGAATGAATGCATTGTTTATGTCTTCTGAAATTGGGAGTAAGGTTATATGGTTAATGATGGACATCTCCTTTATTTCAGATGGTTGGAGCCACACGCGGAACCCCGGAAGGTTTCCGGGCTGATCAGACCCGCGGTTCCCAACAACCGCCACCACCTCCTCCCAACCTTGCCGAAGTTATGGCTCGGCAAATGGAGTTGCTTAACCTGCTGGTACAAGCACAGCAGAACCAGCAGCATCAATTCCGAGGAGGCCGTGATGATCGCAATCCTCCTGTGGCTAGTTACCAAGATTTTCTCAGTACCCAGCCGCCCTTTTTCAGTAAGGCCGAAGAACCTTTGGATGCCGATGCATGGCTCCATATCATCGAATCGAAGTTCGCTTTACTGACAATACCATGTGCGGACTCTAGCAAAGCTTCCTTTGCTGCCCAACAACTCTGTGGTGCTGCTCGGATCTGGTGGGACAATTTCTATGCCATGCAACCTGCAGGGCATGTTATTACTTGGGATGAGTTCCGGATCGCCTTCCGAGCACATTATATTCCAGCAGGATTACTGGAGCGAAAATTGAATGAATTCCTGGCTCTTACTCAAGGCACCAGTACGGTTCTGCAGTACGCACAGAATTTCAATCATCTGTGCCAGTATGCAGGATATCATGCAGATAATGATGCCAAGAAACAAGACCGTTTCCGTCGGGGCCTTAATACCAAGCTCAAGGAACGCCTGAATCTTGTAAAGGCTAATACTTTCAGCGAGCTGGTTAATATGGCTTTAACTCAAGAAGATTGTATTGTGGCACATCATGCCGAGAAAAAGCGGAAGACTCCTATTGGACCCTCGAGTGCTCAATCACCGAGGTATCGGGTTGTTCCCAATACACCATTCAGAGCACCGCAGCGGAATGCCCCAACGGGTAGATTGGTTTTCAGGCCGCCCCAACAGCAGGGAAGGTATAAACCTCCCGTTCCTCCGCAACAAGCACAACCATCTGGCCCACGGCCAAATGTTCAACAAGTGCCACAGAGAGGCAGCAACTATCGCTGTTTCAATTGTGGAAACGCGGATCATTTCATCCGAGATTGTCCACGGCCCAAGAAACCCAATCCAGGGCAGAACTCTACCCAGGGTAACCAGAATAAGGGCAAGAAGCCGGTGATGCAAGTCCGGCAAGGACGGATTAATTTCACCACTCTGGCAGAACTTCCAGATGGAGCTCCCGTCATGTCGGGTACATTTTCTATCCACCATAAACCAGTTGTTATTTTATTTGATTCTGGAGCAACACATAGCTTTATTAGTAACAACTGTGGTACCCGGATAGGACTTGATCCTTATTTCACTCAAGGGTCATATATGATCTCTACCCCTGGAGGAAAAATCACCTCCAACCAAATGAGTAGAAATGTGCCACTTCAGTTAGGTAGTAAAGAGATCAAAACTGATTTGGTTTTACTCAGTTTAGAGGGTATTGATGTTATACTTGGAACCGACTGGATGACTAAACATCAAGTACGGCTAGATATTTCCTCCCGAGTTGTTGAAATTGATTCACCATACTATGGGATCACCACCCTTTATCTGCCGCAGCCAGAATGTCTGCATCCTTGCACTTATACCATCACAAATATCCAAGTCAAGGATATCCCTATAGTATGTGAATACCCCGATGTCTTTCCAGATGACTTGCCTGGAATGCCACCAGATAGAGACATCGAGTTTATCATTGAACTACAACCGGGCACTGCTCCTATTTCTAAGAGGCCGTATCGCATGCCTCCAAATGAATTAGCCGAACTAAAAATCCAGCTCCAGGATCTTCTTGATAAGGGATATATACGTCCAAGTGCCTCACCTTGGGGTTGTTCTGCTCTCTTTGTCAAGAAGAAAGACGATAGCCTAAGGCTATGTGTCGATTACCGTCCACTCAATGCGGTTACTATAAAAAATAAGTACCCTCTTCCCCGCATTGACATCTTATTCGATCAGCTAGCCGGGGCTAAGGTCTTCTCTAAGATTGACTTACGCTCTGGTTATCATCAGATCAAGATTAGGCCTTGTGATATTCCAAAAACGGCCTTCTCAACCAGATATGGACTTTACGAATATCTGGTTATGTCATTTGGACTTACAAATGCACCGGCATATTTCATGTATCTCATGAATTCAGTATTCATGCCGGAACTCGACAAATTCGTCGTGGTCTTCATTGATGAAATTCTAATATACTCCAAAACTAAAGAAGACCATGCTAATCATTTACGTGTCATTCTTCAACGATTACGTGACCATCGCCTTTATGCCAAATTTTCGAAATGTGAATTTTGGCTAGATAGTGTGAAATTCTTGGACATACTATCTCAAGTGAAGGCATATCGGTTGATCCAACCAAAGTCCAAGAGGTTATGGACTGGAAACCTCCAACTTCTGTTCATCAAATTCGAAGTTCCTGGATTGGCGGGATATTATCGCCGATTCATTCCTGATTTCTCCAAGATAGCTAAACCCATGACTGAGCTATTAAAGAAAGAAGTTAAATTCTGCTGGAATGACAAATGTGAGGAAGCATCCATACCTTGAGAAAACTTCTGACGACTGCTCCAGTACTAGCTCAGCCAGATAGTACACAGCCTTTTGATGTTTATTGCGATGCTTCTGGAATCGGCCTTGGTTGTGTCCTTATGCAAAACAACCGGTTATTGCTTATGCATCCCGAGCACTTCGAACTCATGAGCAAAATTATCCAACACATATCTTGAATGGCAGCAGTTATCCATGCTCTCAAGATCTGGAGACATCATCTTATGGGTGCAAGTGTAACATTTACACTGACCATAAGAGCCTCAAGATATTTCACTCAAGCTGACTTAAATATGAGGCAAAGGCGTTGGTTAGAGTTGATCAAAGATTATGACCTTGAGGTACACTATCATCCGGGCAAAGCCAATGTGGTTGCGGATGCACTTAGCCGCAAAGCACACTGTCATTGTTATCCATAGCAACTTTCAGTGACACTCTTTGCCATCAGATGAGAAAACTAAATTTAGAGATCATTCCTCAAGGTAGTCTGAATCTGCTATCTATTGAGTCCACTCTCCCAGATAAAATCATTATGTCTCAACTTAATGATGAGGGTGTCAAAATTATCAAATCCAAGCTATCCCAGGGAGAAGCTAAATATCAGTGTTTTCACACTGATCGTCAAGGAGTCTATGGTTCAACGATCGGATTGTTGTGCCTAAGGATCATCAACTTCGTAAACAAATCCTTGACGAAGCACATTTGTCCAAATTCTCTATTCATCCTGGTAGCACCAAGATGTATCAAGATCTTCGGCAACATTTTTGGTGGACCAGAATGAAGAGAGAAATTGCCAAATATGTATCCGAGTGTGATACGTGCCAGAGAGTTAAAGCTAGTCATTTAAAAGCCTCTGGTACGCTTCAGCCATTACCCATACCGTCATGTAAATGGGAAGACATTAGCATGGATTTCATTGTTGGCCTTCCCAACACATCCCAAAAGCGATTTTTCTTCCTGTGCATACCACTTACTCTGCTAAGAAGTATGCCGAAGTCTTTTGGACCAAATCGTTCGATTACATGGGGTTCCAAAAACTATCATCTCTGATCGAGGGCCCCAATTTATTGCACGATTTTGGGAGCAATTGCAGTCAGCTCTAGGGACCAAATTGATCCGAAGCTCCGCGTATCATCCCCAAACTGATGGGCAGACTGAGCGAGTTAACCAAATCCTGGAAGACATGCTCCGAGCTTGTATTATTCACTATGGTACAAGCTGGGACAAATGCCTTGCTCTAGCTGAATTCTCCTACAACAACAGTTATCAAGCTAGTCTTCAAATGGCTCCTTTCGAAGCGTTATATGGTCGCAGATGCCGAACTCCTTTGAGTTGGTCAGAGACCGGTGAACGAAAAATCTTCGGACCAGACCTAGTCATTGAAGCCGAAGATAAAGTTAAGATTATTCAATCTAATCTTAAAACCGCTCAGTCTAGACAGAAGAGCTACGCAGATAAGAGAAGAAAACCTCTGCAATTTCAAATAGGAGATTTTGTCTATCTCCGAGTATCTCCTACCAAAGGTGTCCAACGTTTCGGCATAAAAGGGAAATTAGCACCTCGATATGTCGGACCCTTTGAAATTCTTAATGTTTGTGGCCCAGTGGCTTACAAGCTTCGCCTTCCGTCTCAATTGGCTGCTATTCACGATGTTTTCCATGTCTCTCAACTTAAGAAGTGTGTCAAAGTACCCACGGAAATCGTTGAGACATGTGCCATTGAGATTGAACCCGATTTATCGTACATCGAACAACCTCTTCAAATCCTGGATACCAAGGAAAGACTCACCAGAAGAAGGGTAGTTAAGATGTATAAGATCTTATGGGATCATCACACCGAAGAAGAAGCGACTTGGGAAACAGAGTCCTATCTCCAACGGAATTTCCCAGACTTCCTGCAAGCCAATCTCCAAATCTAGTCATCCATTTCTGCTCAGCTTCGGAATCTCGGGGCGAGATTCTTTTTAAGGGGGGAAGGCTGTAACATTACTGTAATTAGAATATAGACACTAGGTATTAGTGTGCTGTATTAAGGTTTGTACAGAGAACTAGGGGTGTATTTGTAAATAATGAACTTTTATAAGTCCCTATGTATAAGTGTGTGAAAATGTTCTTAAATGTCAAATTAAAATGGCTATAGAAAAGAAAAGAGCAAAAGTTAAATAAACCTAAGGGAAATAGACTTTATATGAGACTAAGGACCTTTATGTGATTAATACAAAGATATAAGGACTTACATATAAAATGGTTGAAAGATAAAAGTAAAACTTAGTTTTACCTAAGGGCTAAAGTGTAAAAAGAACTAGTCATGATTACTGCAGAAAATCTTATAAAGAGACCCCAAACATTAGAGCATTTTGTTTAAATTGTAACACAAAGTTTATAATTGAGTTGTGTTCAAAAGTTCAAAATAAAACCGTACCCTTTGAGATTTTGAACTCGAGCTCTAAAGCATTCTTGTAGTAATTGAAATTCTCTACAACTTTGCTTTAGACAGTTTCCTCATTAGGATTTTGTAGCAGTGGGAAATTTTAGTTTACAGAGGGGTCCCTGAACTTTAGAAATCACAAACTAGTCCCTCTGACACCTCCCTGCTTCGTCTTCCTCTGGCACGCCGCTTCCGCTCTGCTCGCTGCACCTGCCACCGCCGCTCACCGCCGGCGCAGACCTCCCGAGCTCCACCTCCTGCTGCTACACCTGCCACGCGTCATCTCCTCCCAATCCCGACCTCTTTCCTCTTCCCTGGTGGCTTCTCGCGCGCGCGCCACGACCCCGAATCTCCGCCGCACCTCCTCGTCGCCGTGGAGCGCTCGCCACCAAGCCTTAACTTCTTGCCTCTCGCGCGCATTAGCTTCCCTGTGATGCCTACACTTTATTCCTCCAGCTCCAGAACCAAACCCGAGCATTCGACCCACATTCCTCCGCCGCCGTCTCCCTTAGCTCCGGCCGCGCACGGCACGCCAGTGGGCAGCCCACACCACTCACCTCCCCAATCAACACCGGCACAAGCTTCCCCGTGACTTACTCGTGCTCGACGACCAACTGTTCTTCCCCAATTTCCACTGAAACTTCGTCTCCGACGAAGCGCCGCCGCCGCCACCTTCGGCCTCACCGTGGGCAACTCGCTC